>NC_092741.1:29576237-29876237 GCF_047496795.1 Chiloscyllium punctatum | reverse complement strand
CAAGGGAAGTGAACAAACATGGAAACATCTGAGTTAGGAGCACCTGAAGAGAGCTTTGAGGAGAGGCTGGATATACTCAGGTTGTTTCCACTGGAGAAGAGGGGGGGACCTGTTAAAGGAATATGAGATTATGAGGGGCCTGGACACGGTGGGTAGGAAGTAGTTGTTCCCCTTTGTAGAAGGGTCACTCACAAGGAGGCATAATGTTTCAGTGAAAGGCAGAAGGTTTAGAGGGGGGTTTGATGAAAAACTATTCACCCAGAGAGTAGTGAGGGAATGAAATGCACTGTCTGGGAGGGTAGTTGAGGTGGGAAACCTCACAACCTTTAAGAAGCACTTGACGCGTCATAACATTCAAGGTTATGTGCCTAATGCAGGAAAGTGGGATGACTGTAGATAGTGATATGTTTTTGGCAGTATAGACTTGATGGACCAAAGGGCCTTTTCTATACTGTGTGAGTTTTGTCAGCAGACATAGGCAATTCGGCCCCTTGAGCCTGCTCTGTCATTTAAATAAGAGCATGGCTGATCTGATTGTATTCTCAATGCCATATCCCACCTACTCCCGATAACCTTTCACCTCCTACCCACCCCCTCCACATTTTCTTTCCCAGGAAACTGCCTTAAACATCTTCAGCCCCTCTCCTTCCACCACATCGAGAGGGAGGGAGTTCCAACGACCCAGGACCCAGAGAAAATATTTTGCCTCATCTCTTTGATAAAACAATGACTCTGCTCAAAACAAAGCTTGGGTTCAAGCATTGCAAAGCGATGGCTCGGGAATCAAACAAAATAGGAATGTTTTGCAAGAGCAAAATTACGATTTATGATGTGCAACACTGCCCCCATCATCATCCCCCTGCTCCAGTGTTCTAATGTTCCTGTCAGAAATAGTGTTGAGCTTTGAGGAACTGAGACAGTGTCTGAAACTGGATAGATATCAGGTTGGTGAGTGCATGAAGGGGAACAATGAGTCGAGGTGCAGATTAATGATGATCTGGAACAACATGTTTGAGAGGCTGAATGGCCTCTCCCAATTCCTGATATTTTAATGAAAATAAAAGCCTGGGCAAGACAAGGACCTCCATGGTGATGCAGCAGAGTTTGCAGTCAATATTTAAACAATAATTTTTCACTCAGAGGCCTGATGTGAAGTAAGGAGTTTTTCTGGCAAGAGGCCTTGAATAATCACTGCTCTGTAAACATTTGACAGTTTGAAACTGAAAATGAACACCAAAAAGAATTATTGAAAGGATGGTGAAATAGTAAATCACTTGCAGACTAGTAGCTGTGAGGCTATAATCATAGATGTCAGAGGCAGGGTTCCAATCACCTTATCATCTCCCTTTGTAACACATACACACTCGCACAAAGCTGCCAAGGAACCAGATGGCCACATTGCAAGACTTCCAACAAACCCGGCTAATCATCCAAAAGAATCAGGTGAGATAGTGCTGCCAAAGCACTGCCAAGACATTACTACAGCTGCCAAACAAAAGGGATGTCACCCTTCCTTTCAAAGGAGGAGCGTCTCAGTGTGTGCACACCAAGCCTTAATGAAGGGGTGCTAAGGTAGGAGTCACATGCTGTAAGTTACATGGGAATGCAATGTCACTTTGCCAGAGTGGCATCTTATCACGTCAGGGTCATTTCAGATGCTTTTTATTCCTATTCTGACGTGGGATATTGGCACATCTGGCCAAGTCAGCATATATTTGATTCTTTAGGCCTGTTTAGGGAGCCGTTCAAGCACATTTGCTGCGGGTCTGAAGTCAGATGTAGGCCAGACAAGGAAAGGGTGGCAGATTTGCTTCACAAATAATGAATAATTCTTTATGAATGATTTTTATTGTCGCGTGAACTTTATAGTAAGAATACATCCAAACCCAGTAAAAAGCTTTCAATTATTGCCATGGTCCAGTGCCATTCTGAAAAATTTAAATTAATAACAATTACTAAAGGGCATTAGTGAAACAGATGGGCTTTTACTCAGAAAAGATTTACAAGGATGTTGCCAGGGTTGGAGGACTTGAGCTATAGGGAGAGCCTGAACAGGCTGGGGCTGTTTTCCCTGGAGCGTCAGAGGCTGAGGGGGTGACCTTATTAGAGGTTTACAAAATTATGAGGGGCATGGATAGGGTAAATAGGCAAAGTCTTTTCCCTGGGGTGGGGGAGTCCAAACCTTGAGGGCATAGGTTTAGGGTGAGAAGGGAAAGATTTAAAAGGGGCCTGAGGGACAACTTTTTCACGCAGAGGGTGGCACATGTGTGGAATGAGCTGTCAGAGAAAATAGTGGAGGCTGGTACAATCACAACATTTAAAAGGCATCTGGATGGGTATATGAATAGGAAGGGTTTGGTGGGATATGGGCCAAGTGCTGGCAAATGGGACGAGTTTAATTTAGGATGTCTGGTCGGCATGGACGAGTTGGACTGAAGGGTCTGCTTCCGTGATGTATATCTCTGCGACTCTAATTGACAGTTGCCATGAGACCAGCTTTTATTCCATTGAAATCTCGCCAGATGCCTTGGTGGGGTTTGAACCCTTTCCCCAAAACAATAGCCTGAGATGCTGGGTTACTGAGATCACCCACTATGCCACTGACTCTTTGGGCAGTGCATTGAATTTTCAGTCTCTCTTCAAGCACTGTCCTCAGTTCAGCTTGCTAGGTTGCACAATAAGTGTATTCTGATGTTGCAGCGTTTTTGCAGCATAGAAACATGGGGCAGCACAGTAGTGCAGCTCCAACAATAGATAAAGCCAAATCTGTTTCTTAGCTTCACGACTGAAACAAAGGCCTCGTTGGTGCGAGTCAAAGACTGGCTGGAACTGTCCGGCAGCGAGCGGCCACGGACGAAGCAACTCACAGCTGAGAATCGCAGACATTGATTACATTGCTGCTGGAGATGGGGCTAGGAAAGAAACAATAATAACTTCACAAACACTTTCCTTGTTCACGCTACCCCAAGTGATGCCAGTTCATTTGCGTCATTCACTGGCGTGTCACTGTCCAGTTACATGTCAGAGTAGTGCCATGTTCTCAGAGTAGTGTGGTGTTTTAGTCCCAGGATCCAGGAATGTCCAATCTTCCCTCAACTTTATAGTCAGTGATAAGATCCAGATAAGCTCTTCAACAGGTATCCTCCAACCCAGGGGTGTGTACTCAGCCCCCTACTGTACTCACTGTATACCCATGATTGCGTCACCAAATACCAGACTAATGCCATTTACAAGTTCGCTGATGACACCACCATAACTGGTCGAACCTCAGATTGCGACGAAACAGGTTACAGACGGGAGGCAGAAGGCATGGAAAAATGGTGCACTGAGAACAACCTAGCTCTCAATGCCGGCAAAACCAAGGAACTCATTATTGACTTTCAGCGGGATATTACTCATGCCCCCCAACACATTAACAGCACAGAGGTGGAACGAGTGGAGAGTGTGAAGTTCCTGGGAGTGGTCATCCACAACAAACTTTCTTGGGCTCTTCATATGGACGCACTGGTTACAAAGGCCCAACAACAGCTCTTCTTCCTCAGGCAGCTGAGGAAATTTGGCATGATGGCAAATACTCTTGGCAACTTTTATAGGTGTGCCATCGAGAACATTCTGTCTGGATGTATCACTATCTGGTATGGCAACTGTACCATTCAAGATCGGAGACGGTTAAAGAGAGTGGTGAACACAGCCCGGACAATCACAAAGGCCAACCTCCCATCTATAGAATCCATCTACCAGGCCCGTTGTCAAGGAAAGGCCGCCAGCATTGTCAAAGACCCCATCTCACCCTGACAATGTTTTTCTACAACCTCTACCTTTGGGGAGAAGGTACAGAAGCGTGAACACATGCACCAGCCGGTTTCAAAACAGTTTCTACCCGACTGTTGTTAGAATACTGAGTGGACTCACAACTCTTAACATTCCCCTGTACCTGTGTTTTTGTTTTTGCCGCTGTTTACCTATTATTTACTTATCTGTGCTACTTAACCCTGTGATCTGCCTGTATTGCTCACAAGACAAAGCTTTTCACTGTGCCTCAGCACACGTTACAATAAATTCAATTCAATCATGTAATTCACATATCTTTGAAGGGAGATTGTCCAATACAGTCCCCAAAATCAGATGCCCCTCTTGTCCAGCGAATCTGTAAGATCATGAGTTCACAAGACGTGGCTTGGCTGGTGGTGAGAAGGGCTCTGCCTGTGAGATCCTTTATGCACGCCCGGACTCTCTGCCGCACCGCACGCTGCCCTCGAAGCAGCTGCGGGGGGGACGAGACTGTCACACACCTCCTTCTGGAATGTGCCTATGCAGAAGACGTCTGGAAAGGAATGCAGTGGTGTTTGTCGAGGTTCGTCCCGAGCAACACCATGACGCGGACTCCGTGCTCTATGGTCTGTTCCCTGGGACGCACACCGAGACGAACATCAACTGTGCCTAGAGGATCATCAACTCGGTGAAGGACGCTCTCTGGGCGGTCCGAAACCTGTTGATCTTCCAGCTGAAGGAGTTGACCCTGACTGAGTGTTGCAGACTGGCACATTCCAAGGTTCAGGACTACGTGCTGAGGGACGCGCTGAAGCTTGGGGCAGCTGCCGCCAAGGCGCGGTGGGGAAAGACCGTGTAACATCTGCCTGCCTAAGAAGAACAGGGGGCCCACGCAGTCATTTGGGCTCTGCTGACGCCTCAGCTAAATATATGGACATATGATTGATAAATGTACAGACCTGTCGATATAAATGATAAATTCTAATCTCTGTACGCAAAGAATTTGAATGTTTACGTATGGATGGCAATGACCAACTGTACAGACCATCAAAATATTTTATGAATAAAGTATATTTTTGAAATAAACAAAACAAGTCATAGAAGGAGTCCATTCAGCCCATCAAGCCTGTTTCACAAATCATAAGATTCAGGCTGATCTGATCATGGCCATAACTCCATTTTTCTCCCTTTCACTACAACCCTTATTAATCAAAGATCTGCCTGAGTCAACCACAAGTATATTCATTGACCCAACCTCCACGCTCTCTGTGGGACAGAGTTCCAAAGACTAACAGCCCACATAAGAAATTTCTCCTATTCTCCCTCTTAAATAAGAGATCCATTAATTTTAAGTATTGCCCACCAGCCAGGCATTAAATGCTTGCCAGTTAGTGACACCCTCATCCCATGAATTAATTTCTATTTTAAAAAATGTTCTGAAAGAGAAACAAGAATCTGCAATGGGAAACGGATATTTTAAGTCAGTGAAGAAACAATTCACAAACAACAAACATGGGCAGACCAGAAGTCGTGTTGAAATGAAGACAAGGTTTAATTTCTACTTTGCTATTCCTGTTATATTGTGCTGTAATTGTACTATTGAACAAAATCCTCTCCCATTAGTGAAAGCCCAATCCAAAGATTTAAATTCCATCAAGTACTTAATCCATTACTGGCCAATCTTGTGCTCAGAATCCCTCTGAGACAGCTAGCCTTTAATGCACTTGTTGGACTGTCACTCAAACTGTGCACTTGGAATCTCCTGCTGAGATAATGATAGATTACAGAAAGATTACAGTCAAGTATTAATAATAACAAAATGATAGCCTTTGGGGTAATGTCAACAGCTATTATAACATTAGAACAAATGTTTTTCAACTCCACTGATAAGCAATCTATTTTTAAAAAGGATTGGGAACTGAAATAACTTCACAGCGTGATGTGTCTGTGGACCTAATCTGCCCTTCAACAGTACTTGCAACCACTTTAAGATACTGTAACTCCCACTGTGGGTGAAAGCCTTTGCTACAGTGAGTTAAGGTCAGTTTGAGCTCAGCACTGAGTTCAAGTGTCACACCCCGCACCTCCTTCCCCTACAGATAAAAACCAGATCTGTTGGAAATGGGGATGGGACTTCCAGATCTATGTCCTGTTTGCCATTTTAAAAAGATCCTTGGAAGTCTCCGTAACTTTATGACAATTGGTTATTAAGTCACCACAGCGACGAAGGAGCCCCATTGAGCCATGCTAACTCTCTCTATCTGGTCATTCCCATTCCTCATTGTACATTCAAAGCCCTGCCACTTTGCCTCTCCTCAACTGACTAGCTGAAACGATCAATCGTCTCTGCTCCCGCTACCTCGCCACTCACATCATGAAATGTTCTTCCAAGTATGCTACTTCCATCTGTTGCTTAAAATATCAAATCTATACAATGTAATCCTTGTGCCATCAGCTAAAGGGAACAGCTTTTCTTTATCTCAACCTGGCATGATTTTTGTCATCCCCATCCCATCTGCTCATTGTCTCCTTTGGTCCAACGAGAACAACTCCAGCTCTTCCAATCTAACATTGTAGCTGAACTATTATTTAAAAGGCATTTTGATGGGTGCATGGATAGGAAGGGTTTAAAGGGATGTGGGCCAAATCCTGGTAAACAGGACTAGATCAGTCAGTTTAGACTATCTGGTTGACATGGACAGGTTGGACCGAAGGGTCAGCTTCCATCCCGTATAACTCTATGACTCTACATCCTCTCAAGTTCCCTCACATCTTTCCCGAACTGTGGGAACTAGAATTGGTTGTCATGTTCCATTGGCCGCACCACAACTTTGTAGGAGTTCAGCGTAACGTCCCCGCTTTTGTACTCAACAGCTTTATTTACGAAGCTCAACATCCCAGATGCTTTGCTAATTAGCTAATCTCCCAGAACATCCTTCCATCTTCAAAGAGCTGCATGCATGAATTTGGAGGCTTAAAGTGGAGCCAGTTTCCAAAGCCTAAATTGCCAAGAGGGGATATTGAAAAGAGAACCAGATGACGACCCCATGTGCCCGGCCAGACAACTGGTCAGAGAGAAAATAAAATAATAGACTTGGTTAAAAATCATGCTGCAGTGTAAAGAATTCAATCTTTCAATGATTTCTGTGTGCTATTATTTTGTGTCTTTAGCAGGGTTTTCAGCGAGTTATAAGTTAATGTGCATACTCTACACTCTGAATTAAACTGAACTGAATTGGATTGAATTGGATTTATTGTCACATGTACTGAGGCACAGTGAAAAGCTTTGTCTTGTGAGCAATACAGATAGATCACAGAGTTATGGAGCATAGATACGTAAATAATAGGTAAACAGTGGCAAAAACAAAAACACAGGTACAGGCAAATGTTAAGAGTTTGTGAGTCCATTCAGTGTTCTAACAACAGTTGGGTAGAAACTGTTAGAATACTGAATGGACTCACAAACTCTTAACATTCGCCTGTCCTATAGACAGAAGCTAACTCTAACTTATTTTCTCTAGCTGTGTTGATGAGTGTGCTTGTATTTGAAAAGATTCTGTGTACAGACAGCAAGGTGTGGTGAGGGGAATTCCCAGATGATGTGGCTGTTTTGGAAATATATCCTTAACTTTCCTCCATTAAATCTCTCAGCACAGACTCCGAGGGAACAATTTTCATCAAGGAAATTGCATCCAGTGACCAATTACTTTGTGGACTGTTTTTGTCTTAAACTTGCAAGGCTTCACGAAAATTGCAAACTTGCCAATCTTTCAGGAGACCACAGCCTGACAATTTGCAAGATAATCTGCTGCAAAGCCAGAGTTGGTGAATGCCTGTGAATTTGAGACCTTCCAGTTCTGAGGGTTAGAATGCTCTCTTCCCTTTTGACTGGATGTTTAGCTCGACCTGGGACCTGATCCAAGATTGAAGGAAGTAAACAGTAGCCCATTCAGCTGACGTGCTCGATTCACTGCTCCGTGCTGCCTCTGGGCTCTATCCCAGATGCAACCCTCAAACTCGGCACCACCCTCTTGAGTGGACATACCTGTCCATCTCCCTTCCCAACTATGTGCTCCACCCTCCTCTCTGACCTACCACCATCAGTCCCACGTTCCTCCTGAGTAGCTTGGCCCTAAATTTTAGACTATGCCCTCGAGTTCTACATAACCAGTGGAAATAGTTTATTTTTAGCTACCCTGATCTTTCCTGTTAATATACTGAAGACTTTGACCAGATCACATCTTAACTTTCTAAATGCTAGACAGACTGGTCACTGGACATCCCCCTATTTGCTCCTTACCAGCAACAGTCATTGTACAGCAATTAGCTGTGGGAACGGCGCCCATCTGTTCCCCAAACTCTTGTTTGCTCCTTAAACTGCCATCAACCAAGCTGGCATCGAAACTGCATCTGAGCTGTGACCCAGTATTCTACAGGGTGCAGTTTTATATTGGCAGTGCCTAGATGCATCAGGCCAGTAGATATATCATTGCCAACACTCACTGCACTAGGGTCTGCTCGCAGGCTGCCAAGGTTTCATGTGGCCAATGATTCCTGCAATCAGAAATGTCTTCTCATCGCTGGTAATGTCAGCTGCTGAGTCTAAGGCCATTTTATTCTCTTCTTCCAATCTCAACATCTGAAGCTTCCGAATCCACAAACCATCAGAGCCTTTCACAAAGACAGGTCTCAGAGGCAAAACCACGGAGTGAGCAAGGAGCTTCTGCATAGTCACACGAGATGAATCATTAAAAAAAAATACCATTTGTGTTACACATTTACATTTACCCTTGGCTGATTTACAAGAATGAAGCCCACAATTAGTGTCTCAGCTTTCTGCTGGATGTGTGGTATTACTGGTGGAAATAATTGAGCAGATTCATGGCACAGTCAATCTTAAGGAATTAAAAATTAATCCCTCTGTAAAATACCATTAACGTAGCGTCGCCCATGGCTGATTTTGAACCTTGACACTTCAGAGTCCACCTAAACTTTCATGTCTCTCATTGATAAGTCCATTTTTCACTCTCTCTTCATTTTCCCATTGCTCCTATCACTGAAGGTGCTACCTTTAGCTGTCTGCATTGTCCAATCATACTCATAGCAGACTCAAGTGGCCAATCTTCATGCATGTAGCAGCCCTGAGATGCAACATAAGATTCAAGCTTCTTATTTAAAGTTAGCTGGACCCACGCACTGGAAGCATACAAACAAGGGGCAAGAATAAACCATTCAGGATTTCAAGCCTGCTCTGCCATTCACTAAGACCATCATTTTAACCTGAACTCTACATTCTTGTAGATCCCCAATAAATCTTTCATCCCTTTGCTCATCATGAATCCAATTACCTCTGCCTTAAAAATATTTATAGATTCAGAATCCTCTGGCATTCGCAAACAGGAATTCCAACGATTCACAACCCTTGAGAGAAGGAAACTTGAGAGACTTGTTGTTCCAACGAGTAAAATTTGATCATATCCCGAAAAGAACACAAACTACCCAGGATTGATTGATTGATTTTGATCCTTGACACCAATATCCCTCCACTGCTGGAGTTTCATTTCCCTCGTGTCAGGTTTTTTTTTGTGAAGATGATACAGGACTGACTGTGACAAACAGTCAACAATGCCATTATCATCGTTATCATGTGATTCCACCAGAAATGTAGAGGAATGAACAAGATGAGATCTATTCTTCCTATGTTCCTGTGTGTGGGTTCAGTTGAATGACTACTCTCCACCCGACATTCAATCCCATTGGTTACCGTGGCACTAAACATTGGCTGGGGGATTCTAATAGGCCTTACTGCCCAGGATGAAATTCTTCATAAGTTTGTAGGATTCTCACACCTCATTTTTAAGAATGAATATTTGTTTTGAAGCTCAAGCTGTTTGACCTTCAATGCAAACCTGCCTTCTCTCAGCCTTGCAGCAGACAGACAAAACCAGCTGTGTGTCATTTCTAACGTGAGCATTTATCATCATTTCTATCTCAGCTGGTACTTTCATGCAGAGATTATACAAAGGCTGGCCAAACAGTTCCTTTTCATTAAGAGTATGACCCTTTAAGAATATGTTTGAATAACCCATGTGCAATACCGTATGATAAATAACGCAGGCATCCATGTTGAGTTGCATTATTCTTGACGAGGGACCAAGCTTCTACTCACTGCTCAGACAGAACCACTCCATTACTCTCTAAGGCACAGACAACTAATGTAATACACCCCTTCTCACTTTCCAGGGTCTTAATGTCCTCAACTGCTGTATGTACAGCTTGTCCCAAAACAGGACTTGCAATGCAACATCCATAAATTCAGTCAGTAACTTTTCATGCCTATCTGATATGTTTATGGAGCTCAGGAGAACTAAATGATCATTAAGAGGATATTCAGTTCCATGCAAAGAGACATTTTCTGCAACAGTACTGGAAGGGGCCAACTTTGTGGGCGGCACGGTGGCGCAGTGGTTAGCACTGCTGCCTCACAGCGCCTGAGACCCGGGTTCAATTCCCACCTCAGGTGACTGACTGTGTGGAGTTTGCACGTTCTCCCAGTGTCTGCGTGGGTTTTCTCTGGGTGGTCCGGTTTCTTCCCACAGTCCAAAGATGTGCAGGTTAGGTGAATTGGTCATGCTAAATTGCCCGTAGTATTAGATAAGGGGTAAATGTAGGGGCATGGGTGGGTTGCGCTTCGGCGGGTTGGTGTGGACTTGTTGGGCCGAAGGGCCTGTTTCCACGCTGTAATGTAATCTAATCTTTCTCAATCCTATCCAAAGGCTTTTCATTATTCCACACTTAACCTGTGTTCTAGGTTAGAAAGATACATGAGGTTGCTTCTGTCATTAACCCTTTACATTTCATGAAAGCATACTTCCCTCTCCTGTCTAAATATCACAGAAAGACCACCACACATTAACATTCCCATAAAATCACTTACTGCATTTTATTAGTTGATGTCATTAGTCCCATTAATAAATCTGGAGTGTTCCTGATGGGCTGGTACAGGTCTGTTCATCTACAGTGTGACAATGCAGAGGGGGGGGATGTGTTCAAGGTAACTATCCCATTTGGTTTTACATTTCTTACTCATCAGTTTGCCTTGTTTCTAACCTGTGGGCCTGGAATCTGCTTTCCTTAACATTATACCTTACTGGTGCTCAGTAGCATAATGTGGATGCTTAGCACTGCTAAGTCCAAAACCCAAGACTGTGGTCAAGGAATTTAAATTCAATTAAACACTGCATTTAACATAAAATGGTGCTCTCTGTGGTACTGATCAGAAATCTACCAGATTGTCGTAAAAGCCCAACTCATGTTTATCAGGAGAGAAAAACCATCATTCCCTACCCAGTCTGTGCTATGGATGACTACACCTCTATAGCAACATGGCTAATTTTTAACGTTCCTCTGAAACGGAGTCTAGATTAGAGGGGTGCTGGAAAAGCACAGATGAAGGGCTTTTGCCCAAAACATCGATTTTCCTGCTCCCCGGATGCTGCCTGACCTGCTGTGCTTTTCCAGCAACACTCTAATCTAGACTCTGGTTTCCAGAATCTGCAGTCCTCACTTTTACCTAGTTCCTCTGAAACGGCCAAGCGAGCCAAACCCGCCACACCGATAAAGCACTGGCAGTGTAGCTACACGATACAAGTTTCAGCACTTCAAGGAAAGTGGCTCATGACCAGCTTCTCAAGGGTGAGTAGGGATGGTCAATGTGTGTTGGCCTTACCTGCAATGTTCACATCCAAGAAACATTTTATTAAAAAAACACAGCGATCAATGAGTCTTACTGATGTGTGACATATACAAGTTCATAAAGCAGAACTGTAATGTTGACAGGCGCACGAATAGAGGCAAAGAGATGTACAGCACAGAAACAGACCCTTCAGTCCAATTCATCTATGCCAATCTGATATCCTAACCTAATCTAGTCCCATTTGCCAGCACTTGGCCCTTATCTTCTAAACTCTTCCTATTCATACGCTCATTGAGATGCCTTTTAAATGTTGTAATTGTACCAGCCTTCACCACTTACTCTGGCAGCTCATTCCATACATGCATCACCCTCTGAGTGAAAACATTGCTCCTTAGGTGCCTTTAAAACTTTTTCCCCCTCACCCTAAACCTACGCCCTCTAATTCTGGACTTTCTCACTTCAGGGAAAAGACCTTGCTTTCTTACCCTTTCTTACTCATGATTTTATAAAATTCAATAAGGTCACCCCTCAGCCTCCGACGCTCCAGGGAAAACAGCCCCAGCCTGTTCAGCCTCTCCCTGTAGCTCAAACCCTCCAATCCTGGCAACATCCTTGTAAATCTTTCCTGAACCCTTTCAAGTTTCACAACACCCTTCCTATAGGAGGGAGACCAGAATTGTTTTCTAATGTTCCTGTTAACTGCCTCGAGATGTTTTACATGAAAGGTCCGATACAAATATGAGTTGTTGCATTGTTGTTTTGTGATCCTCACATGTCAAAAGGCTTATATTGACCTGGGTGGGCAAACTGTGCAGTAAAATGAAGCCATTTTGAACCAAAGGCTGAAGATTAAATCCACAGCGGGTGATGAAATGAGCCATTACCCAAAAACAAATCCATACTATTTTAGATTAGATTACTTACAGTGTGGAAACAGGCCCTTCAGCCCAACAAGTCCACACTGACCCACCGAAGTGCAACCCACCCAGACCCATTCCCCTACATTTCACCCTTTTACCTAACATTACCGGCAATTTCGCATGGCCAATTCACCTGACCTGCATTTTTGGATTGCGGGAGGAAACCGGAGCAGCCGGAGGAAACCCACTTAAACACGGGGAGAATGTGCAAACTCCACACAGTCAGTCGCCTGAGGTGGGAATTGAACCCGGGTCTCTGGTGCTGTGAGGCAACAGTGCTAACCACTGTGCCACCGTGCCGCCCATACTTACAAAAACAGAAACTGTTGCTGAAATTCAGAAGGTTTGACAGTATTCTTGGGGAAAAAGCAGAGTTAATGCATCAAGTCCCCTTACTCCTCATCACTGAAGAAGAAGAAGCATGGACTCAAAATGTTCCCTCTGCTCTCGCCTCACAGATGCTGCTAGACGTACTGAGTTTCTCCAGCAATTTTTGCTTTTGTTTCAGATCTCCGGCAGTTCTTTGTTTTATCCACAATTCATCAAAAGGAACTGGATTCCATTCATTGCTCAGACAGAACCATTCTATTACGCTCTAAAGTATATAAAACTTACACAATTTTCCTCTTCCTCACTTTCCAGGGTCTTAATGTCCTCAACTGCTGCATGTACAGCTTGTCCCAGAATAGAACTCGCAATGCAACATCCATAAATTCAGTCAGTAACTTTTCATGGCTATCTGATACGTTTATGGAGCTCAGGAGAACTAAATGATCAGTAAGAGGATATTCAGTTCCATGCAAAGAGGCACATTCTATAGTAGTACTGGAAGAGACCACCTTCTAAACCCTATCCCAAGGCTTTGCATTATTCTACATTTAAACTGTGCTCTGGGTGAGAATGATACAAAGAGGTTTGCTTCTGTCATTAACCCTTCACATTTCATGAAAGCATACTTCCCACTAAGCGGACAGGAAGACTGCAACAGTTAAAAGCTGCAACACATTACTGTTCCTGAGAAACCACTTACTGCACTTGATTAGTGTATATTATTGGTCCCATTTATAAATCTGAAATGGGTTGGTACTGATTTGTTCATTTACGTTGTGACAAAATAATGGGGGAATTGCGGCATGGTGTGTAATGTGTTCAAAGTAATTGTGTTCTATTTGGTCCAAACTACTTTGTGCTAACCTTGGGTAGGAGGAGGAGGGGATGGTTAGTGTTAGGTTTTACATTTCACACGTGCTAATTTGGGAAGGTCTGTCCTTAGTGTTCCTGCTTCCTTTGGGAATAAATCCTCAATTATTATTGTGAGAGTTCATCACAGTGAGTGAACTTAAGATACAGGTGAAACAATAGCAGCACAGCTTTAAGCTTTGGAAATGGTTCTGAAGGTTTTGGGGAAAAAAAGTCTTGGGTAAAGGCCATGAAAGGCCTAAACCACAGAAAATAAGGTTCTGCAATGAGGATGCTGGCCAATTCACATTTCTGAGGCTTGGCCCTTAGCACCTCCTGACACAGTTGGGGTATAGAACTTGGGTGGAGTATCTAGCTGCTTTCTAGTGAAAACTCATTGTCTGAGAATGGAATTGGGCTCATTTGTGACGCCCTCTGTGGCTAGTTTACTTGCTTACATAGAATCTTGGTCTGCAGAATGACCCCAGGGGGACCATTACAACTGTGAGCAACAGGAAGGGCTGTGGCAGATTGGCAAGATGTTAAAATAAATAGGGAACCTGGTAATCCAGCAGTTTCCAATGAGAAGGTTAAAGAGACCCAAGCATAATACTGTGAAGAATAATATGGACTGATGGCCAGGAGGAACCAAGCATTGAAAAGAATATTTAATTCTCTTCCATTTAAGACAAAATCCAGGTTATATTGTGACTGGTTCACGTTTCCACTGCCTGTGCAAAGTGAATGGAGATCTGTACAGCTGAACAATAACACCATGTTTGGGTCAATCAACTGCGTTGTTTGTTAGGAGGGCTCCAAATCAAGTAGTAGGAAATTCCATAAACTTACAGCTATCTCTAGACACTTTGCTCAGCATTACCTTACTCCTGTTAAGATTTTATCTCCTGTATAACTCTGATAGAACAATGCTGTTTTTCTCAGTTGCCTCCCGGTCGTTAAGGTTCTGAGCTCAAATCTTAACAACGGGGCCTCAACACAAGAATCAGATCTAACACCCAGCACCAAATGAGGGGGTATCACATTCTCTAGAGGTGATACCTTTTGGATGATGTGTTGAACCACAGTCTCCATCTTCCTGTTTGTGTGGATGTAGCTATCCCAACCCAATAGACATCTGCTCTTTCTTCTCTTATAGTGTTATATTGAGTATATTGACAATCAGAAAAGTCAATGACACAATCCGATGCTTTGGGGGTATAAGACCAGGAAAAAATGCACAGTTGGGAGAAGAACTGCCAGGCCCAGCATGTAAACAGATTGCTTGAATAATAGCGCTCTTAAAATGTAGCTTTTCGATCAGTAACCTGTGACACAGAAATTCCTAAGAAGAAAAGAAGACACAGGAAGATCCGAACAGAAGAACAAAAGCTGCCTGGTTTTGAGATAAGAAGTGTGGTTTTCTAAGTCTTAATTGGAAATTTTATCCGACTGGCATTAGAGAAGGAAAGGTAAAAGATAGGTTAGAGGAAGAAATTGTAAATAGTGGTTAGTTAATTATTCTCTGTTATACTTTAAGAAATAAAGTTGTTAATTTTTACTTTAAATAGTTCTTGGCCAATTGGATTTTTACAGATTACTGCATGGGATAAATCTTTTCTATGTTGCTGGTTTACCCCGCGCCATAACAATAGGATGCAGCTGTCACTGAACACGCCAGTATTTATTGTCCATCCTGATTGTTCAGAGGTTGGTGAACTGTGTAGCGCATTACTGTGTATCTGGAGTCACAGGCACGGTGGACCCAGGGTAAGGACTGCAGATTTCCTTCCTTAAAAAGGTGTTACTCACCAGAAGGTGGCTTTTATGACCATCAAAAGTGATTACACCAAATTCGATCTTTACTACCTGTAAACCTGTGATTTGAAGCCAGCACTCCTCCCGCCAGAACATTCGCCTGGGATTCAGGATCGATAGTCCCAGATTACCACTACACCACCATCTCCTGCCATCTATTGAATGAGCAAGAGGAACCAGAGGACACAGCTTAAAAATAAGGGGTAGGCCGTTTAGGACAGAGATGAGGAAGAACTCTTTCACCCAGAGAGTGGTGGCTGTGTGGAATGTTCTGCCCCAGAGGGCAGTGGAGGGTCAGTCTCTGGATTCGTTTAAGAAAGAGTTGGATAGAGCTCTCAAGGATAGTGGAATCAAGGCTTATGGAGATAAGGCAGGAACAGGATACTGATTGAGGATGATCAGCCGTGATCATAATGAATGGTGGTGCAAGCTCGAAGGGCAGAATGGCCTACTCCTGCACATATTGTCTATTGTCTAATGTCAAAACATCACGTACATTCTTAGAGATTCAATGAATGCAGGAAGTGCATCCATTGAAGATTGTGAAGACGTCAATGACGCAAAGGGAAATAGGATTGGGTTCATCGACTGGATGCAGACTTCCCAAGCAGGAGATCTTGACCCACCCATCTCCGGGCCTATAGCCATGTGAAGGAATCTTTCCTGACAGCCTTTCCACATGGCAACAAAATGTCAGTTATTAATTGGCTCCTCAAGCATCTCAACTGGGCCAAGAGCAGGAGAAGCACCCAACACCTACCCCCTGGTAAAGTACATCCTGAGGTGAATAGGTGATGAACACAATACTACAGGCCACCTCACCAGATTTTGTACCCATCCTGTCAGCCCAGTCGGGGAGGAGGGAGTGAGGCAGTGGAGGGGGATAGGGTGCAGTGCATATGATTTTGGTTAAGGAGTAAGAGAATGAAGTGGAATTTGTGACTGGCGTGCTACTCCCTGTACTCGTGGTCTTTATTTATTGCGTACGGTACTCATGTTGACACTGTTGTGCTCGATCACACCCTCCCTCACTCCATTCTCTCATTCACTTCTTTGCACCTCCTACTCCCATACTCACACCCCACACTGCTCACTCTATTGTGCAGCCAAACAGTAGTGGGAGGGGGTCGACAGCCAGAGAGCAGAAAGCAGGACCAAAACTGAACAGCAAAGAAAGTGCAGCGTTTTTAACACCACAACCGGATAGGCCAGCCTTACTGTAAATGTTTGTTATTTCATAAAATGTGCACTGTTTCTTTTCTCAAAAGAAATGGAGAAGATTGAAAGCCATTTAGCCTTTATCTCAGTCCACTGGTTACATCCTTTCAAACACAGTTTAAGAAACAAGGGGTCATTTTACAGAAATAAATCAGAAGTAAGAACACAGGACAAGCGTTCCATGGATATATCTCAGTTAGCCTTAAAAGGAGTTTTTGGTTTCCTAACATGAGGGAAGGATCGGTTATGGAAGACATCAATTAAAAAAGCAAGGCCTGGCCCCCAGACTATCTGTCTCTGCCGTAAGCTGCGAGTTACAGCTTTTTCTCCTCACTGCGCGGCTTCTTTGCCAAGTTTTGCTCTGACAGAACACAAGAGAAAAGGTTGTTAAAAGCTGGTGCTTCATAAAGACTGGACAAGCAGGATGAGGGCTCTTCTCTGCACCCCATTCTCCCCTTCACTATACACACACAGAGACACACACTTACACACACTCACAAACACACAGATGCACACAAACACACACAGAAACACATACACAGACAGACACACACACACACACAGACGCACACACACACACACAAACACACAGACAGAGAGACACACACACACAAACACATACACACACACAGACACACATACAGACACATAGACACAGACACACACACACTCAGACACTCAAACATACACACACACACATGCAAACACAGATACACACAAAAACACAAACACACACACTCACATGGGCATACACACACACTTTCTGATTATCATGCCTTCAAAACCCTAAACCTATGCCAATAGATTAAAAACCCACCAACATGCTTCAGAAACAAAAAAACCTGAAGACAGCAATACACAAAGAGAACATCTCCTCACATCTGAGGGAAAAAAAAATCAAGAGATTTCTTCAGGTTTGGGGCAACTCCAGAGGGAGTCCCAAGACATAATGCAACTAGGATGAAGCTGCTCAGTGATCAAACCAAAGCACCTCTTCACCGAAAAGCTGGCTAGCCCTGGGGTCAGGGTAGGGTCAATTAAAAATGTCAGAACTGACAGTTTCTACTTTAACAATGGAATTCAGAAATAGAGAACCAAAGTAGATAAAGTCAGCGTTGAGTTACAGATCACCCATAATTGATATGAATGACCACCAGGGGCTGGTACCTGTGGTTGGCGTAGTTACCTTTGTATGGTCTCAGGTAGGCTGCTAGTTCACATAGAGGCTTCCTTTTCAAAATCTCCGCTAAACAATTGCACCTAATGAGTTCTATTTTAACTGTGGAAGTACTTTCTTCCTTCAAAACAATATGTTTACTGGATTGCAAGTATTTCTGGATTTAGTTTGCGCACTGTACGGCCGTAAATGTTCATTACATCGCTTAATCTGTCACTGATGGTCTTCACTACTTGCACTGCTTGAACCCTTTACACTCCAAATTACTGTAAACAATGTCCCTTCCTTGATAATGAAGCTCAATCATGCCCAATTGGCTCAGTGTTCGGTCCAATCCCTCCAAAATGAGGCATCGCGACTACAGAATGCATGATCCAAGAGATAAGCTGTGCTTAATTTCAAGGACAGTCTGCCCCAAACCATCACCTATATCACTCGGAGCAGCTACATCACAGGAACACAGTAATCTGCTGAGTCACCCGGTGTGAATCTGCATTAGCAGTTTTTTCCCTAATGAGACAGTGCCAATCTCCTGGAACTCTTATACTCATCACCAGTGTGGGAGCACCATCCCCGCAAGGGAAGTCCGATGACTATCTTCCCAAGACAACTAAAGATAATTGCGGCTTTCTCAGTGGGAACCACATACAGAGAAAAAAGGAAAAAGACATGCCTTGTGGTTGTCATGGCTATGGTTCATGATCCTGAAATACTTCTGGGTATGTTGAAATTTTAAGTACAATGTATTTTCTTAAAAGAAGGACACACAAGCCAAAGGATGGCTGAGAAGGTAAATTCAGTAACTGCCTAAAACATCTGTGTGGGTTACACTGAAACTGGAGAGGAATCGTGGAATGCCATACCTGAAGGGAGCAGGATCCTGCAGACAGCTACATTTCAAAAGGAGGGGTACCCATTAAAAAGCTGGACCATAACCTCCAGTGGGTTGTTTCTCAGAACGCAGACAGGATATGAGTTGAAAGAAAAGTAGTTCTTGGCAAAATACATGTTGATGTCTCACCCTACAAGAAAGTATGTGAACGAGCACTTGAAATGTCATAACATTCAAGGCTATGCTGGACAAATGTTGGAAAGTGGGATTAGTGCAGATTAAATTGGCACAGACTTGAAGGGTAAAGAGACTTCAATCTCACTCTGCAGGTGATTAAAAAGCCAACCACAACCTGCGGTCTCTGTGTGCTAAAATGCTGGTGTGCTTGTGTATTTGCCTGTGGTTTGAGTTCTGCTGTGCTACAATGTGCTGTGAAGGCACTCACCTGAGAACATCCATTAGACCATCTCTATAGGTGCAGGTAAAATTAAATAAATTCACTCACTGATTGCTGAAAACAAGGTGGAAAAGCCACCGCTGAAGGAAGTTAGACAAGTTCCTTTCAGCTAATGGCAGAGCCAGGAATCTCCAAACAACTACTCAATTCCCTTGCTCTTCTGCCAAGGAGACCACCTGCAGGAGTGGACCAGGCCCCAGTTTAAGACCTGAACCAAAATACTGAATCTCCAGCAGTGCTACACTCCCTCAATACTGCACTGGAGGAACCAACTGGTGCAGTCTAGCCTCCAGAATGACATTTTCACCCACAACGTTCTTACTCGGGGTGCGACTGCTGTCCACATACATTCTTAATGTGAATACTGTTGGCAAGATAAACAAATCCAGTCAAGAGGACCCTCGTGGGTGCTTACACCAAGTAGGGACAGGAGAGTCCCTTCCTGAGAGTATGGCAGTGGACCATTCAGGCACTTACAGCACTCTACACCTTCATGGATCACTTTTACTTCTAAACCACTACAGAAAATTACGCTATGCAACCACTATAGAAAATCACGTTATGGAACCACTATAGAAAATCATGCTATGGAAAACACTATAGAAAATCACACTGTGGAAAACCACTACAGAAAATCACACAATGGAAAACCACTATAGAAAATCACATTATAGAAAACCACTACAGAAAATCATGCTATGGAAAACCACTATAGAAAATCACATTATGGAAAACTACAGAAAATCACGCTATGGAAAACACTATAGAAAATTGCACTGTGGAAAACCACTACAGAAAACCATGCTATGCAAAACACTACAGAAAATTGCATTATGGAAAACACTATAGAAAATCAGGCTGTGGAAAACCACCAGAGAAAATCACATTATGGAAAACCACTACAGAAAATCATGCTATGGAAAGCCCCATAGAAAATCACGCAATGGAAAACTTCTATAGAAAATCACACTATAGATAACGACTATAGAAAATCACATTATGGAAAACCACTATAGAAAATCGTGCTGTAGAAGATTGCTAATAGAAAATCACTATACCCATTCAGTAGAAAGTTCGCATGATCCTAACAGCATCCACAATTTGCCAATCGCTTTACAGCTAAATTGCATTGATGAAATGCGTGTCATAGCAGAACGACCTGTACAATGAAATGGGTTTATGTGCAATCATTGTGTAATTAAAGCCTCCCATCAACAGAGGTGCTGTAGTACCTCAGTGTTGCATCTGCCAGGTCCTCAGCCTGTACTGTGATTATTATAACTTCAGTGCTGTGTTATCAAACAAATTTCTACACGATGCACATACATGAAAAATATCTTATTGAAAGAGGAAGGTTCTGCAGAGAGAAATTAAGATGGAGATGTAGTGGCTCAAGAGAGAATTCCGGAGCTTAACTTGAAGACACTGATTGCAATGGTACAGTGATGATAATGAGGCTGGGCAAAAGGTCTGATTTGGTGAAGTGCTAATATCTCAGCAGGTTGTAGGGCTGGGCGCAGATTACAGAGATAGGGAGAACAAGGTTTTTGGGAGATCTTAAAGCAAGAATGGGTACATTAAAGTCAAGCCTTCATTGGACTGGTAGCCAATGTCAGCCAGGAAACACAGTGGGAAGTTGGGCCTTGGTACTAGTCACTGCAGAGTTCCTAATCAAACGTTCACTTCAAAAAATAACTAATTTGCTGTAAAGCACTCAGGTTCATCTGCAATTGTAAAAGACATTGTAAAAATCAAAACCCCTTCCTTTATATTTTCTTCCGCAAGCCATTTATGAGTTAATATTGCTTCAAGAGGGGCCTGCACTGGTCCTTCTTACTATGTTACACGTTAATCTTCTCTTACCCTCACAGTAACTGCATGTTTATGAAAAACAGTGGTTTGTTTTGTCTAGGCACTAAGGAAAATATCCCACCAAGGCTGTTTCATGACCCTGCCAACTGCTGAGCTGAGGCTGTTGCCTGTGATCAGTGTTCTTCAAGGCTGTAGGCAGTCATACAGAAACATAAAGGGCCAGCACCTTGCCTTCCACCATGGCGTCAGCTTACAGGCTGACGTGGGAAAGCACAGCAATGCCAGCAGGCACAGTTATTCAGCCGAAACAAAGTGTCTTCAACAACAGGTTTGTGATGCCTACGCTGGTCTGGCATCCAAAGATAGCAGCTACTGAGTTTTGAACTGCTATAGAAATCAAATCTATACTATGTGTCTCCCAGGAGGGCATCTTGAGGAACATCAACCCTCAGAGCGAGTCATGAGGGACGTCAATCCTTCGAGTGAGTCATGAGGGACGTCAGTCCTTCGAGTGAGTCATGAGGATCATCAATCCTTCAAGTGAGTCATGAGGGGCGTCAATCCTTCAAGTGAGTCATGAGGGGCGTCAATCCTTCGAGTGAGTCATGAGGGTCACCAATCTTTCAAGTGAGTCATGAGGGCGTCAATCCTCGGAATAAGTAATATGGGATATTGCCACTGTGGAGCATCCTATGGATACTATCGCTGATGTCTCTAACTTTCAGGCCTGTTGCTAATGAGTGAGTGAGACATAGCCCTGTAAGCAGACATTAAGGAGTGTATGGAGCACCAAGGAACGGACATTGTACAGCATTGCCATGAGTTGAGCTCTTGCCTACAACAGTGAGGCTTGTGGAATCACACAATACATAGGGCACAAAAGGAGGCCACTCAGCCCATCCATTACCTTGTACCTATTTCCTGCCTCTTCCCTCAGATCTCTGCACACTCTTTCTATCCATATGACAATCCAATGCCTTCTTGTACACCTCAGTTGAACTTGCCTCCACTACATTTCCAGGCACTGCATTCCAAACCCTAACTACTCGTTGTGTGAAATAGATTTTCCTCAAGTCACCCTTCCATAATACATGTGCACTGAATAAAAGCCACAACACATCATTGTGCTGAGGTGGTGTCTTGTAAAACTTTAATATCCCCCATTAGTTATTTTAACACCACAACAAATCTGTAGGGATGATCGATCTGAATAGCAGACGCAGACCTGTCACTACAGTAGGTGGGAAAGGTCCGTAAAGTTATGAAGGGAACGCTACACTGACTTTTCTTCCTTCTCTTCTGCTTCCTTAACAAAGAGCAATATAAAATGAAGAACATGTATTCATAAGGGAGCCTTTCATGACCTCAAGACATTCCAGGGCACATCACAACCAGTACTTGTGGTGTGTACTCACTGTTGGTAGACAAGAGCCAATTTGCACACAGTAAACTCACACATGCAAGCAGGACCAATGCTTCAGCACAGAGTGCTGTGTCCTCCTGATAATACCATCAGCAAGGAGTGTCAGGAGGGCTCTGATGATTAGGACTCCCAAACCATGCTTCAGCTCCTCCTGTGTTTGGTGTCAGTGCACGCTCACACATATACATACACACACAAAGGGACACACACACACACACACACACACACACACACACACACACGCCTCTCCCTAACAGTGAGGCTGAGTGGAGTCCACTGTCTCTGACCAACCCTCCATCTCTCTCTCCCAGGCCAGGTTGCCTGGTTGTAGTGTCACAGGTGGGTCCTCCCGCCACACAAAGAGTGTCTTGACATGAGGGCGATTGTGTCCTCCGAGAGCTGGCATCAGGGCAACGTGATCCGATCAATCCTGCAATCCTCCGAGAACAAACAGATCACTATCTGTCCGAAAGAATGCAAACGGCTTGTTTGGGGGAAGCGATGAGCTCACATCTTACTGAGAGATAAAATTCTTTCTTGGCCCAGAGGGAGAGATCAGGCATGTGATTTCACCACAGTCAGTGCCCAATACAGAGGCTTCCTCGGGATCCTGGCTCCCTCCCTGGCTGCAGCCTAGAACGTTATAGATCGTTGACCTCATCACCGTCCGTGGGAGGTTGCTGAATGTAAATTGGCTGTGGAGCTTCACAGAGGTCACAAGGTTCCAAAGGTCACTTTGTTTACTGAAAGAAAAATATCTCGAGGAAAGGAAATACTGACGTTCTTTTATCCTCCACTAAATGACTGGACCTGAAGTGTTTCTAACTTATGTCTAAGTTGTACAGAGACCTGAAATCAAAAGAGTTAAGGAAGAGCACACAGACCCTGGCCAGTGGGGGCAGCCCAAGCCCAGCTGTGTGTTGTTGTATATTACACAAGTGCTTCTGGTACTCCTTACAGACCACCAGGAATCAGGTCACATCCATTCACTAGTGAATGGAGCTTTGAATCCACGTGCCAGCAGCGAGATAAGGGACCCCTCGCAATCCCACAGATAGACCGAGGCCAGGGGAAAGGGTCATTCTTCAGGAAGCAATCAGCTTCAATGTTGTTTAACCCACACAGTGCAGGCAAGACCCACTGCAGCTTTTTAGAAACCACACATCTCACATCAACTTGCCCAGCTCAGGAATTGTTTCTCACATCCCAGCCCACTGGTGGGGTCTTCCTGGGACTGGGGCCAGTTGATTCATGTGTGTGCGTGTCTGTGTGTGTGTATATTTCTGTGTGTATGCATGTGTTTGTAAGTGGATGTGTGTGTCTGAGTGTGTGAATGTATGTCCACATATATGTGCCTCTATGTAGCTATGTGCCTGTGGGTGTGTGTGCCTGTGTATATGTGTCTGTGTGTATTTGGATTTGTGTGTGTGGCTGTACGCATGTATCTGTGTGTACTTACTTGTCTGTGTGAATATATGTGTGTGTGAATGTCTCTGAATGTGTACATATGTGTCCGTGTGTGTTTGTGCGCGTAGGTGTGTGTGTGTGTGAAAGAGAATGTGTCTGCGTGAATATATGTGTCTGTGTGTGTCTGTATGTGGGCGTGGGTGTGTCTGTTTGTGTGTGTTTATGCGTGTGTGTGTTCCTCCAAAATTCCTGTCAGCAGCATTGCTGCAAGCGCGTTACTACCTGGCCTTTCCTCGAGTATGTTTTCAGCTTTTCTTCACTGTCGCAGGATAACAATCTCCACCTCAAGTCCTCTGCCCAAAGGCAGGTCCTTGGTAAATGTTTGCCAGGGCAGGCTGAAGTGCCATGATTTCTTTTTGGCATGGTGCTTTCCAGCCCCCTACCTTGGGTCTGTCTCAGTGGGACTCAGGATCAAATGCTCTGTTCTTGGGGGTTAATATGATCCACGCACTGGCTAGTCAACTGAGCTAGCCGAATGCGAGGTTACGTGACGTAACAAAATAACCTGCAAACCCGAGACAGACAGTGACAATAATCAAGAGCAGATTTACTCACCTTTTCCTCTCCCACCCCCCCAACTCCACATTAGATTGGCAGAAGGGTCAGACTCTGGGTTTAATGGGAAATGGAGCAAAAGGGGATGTAGGGTAGGAGCTTCTGGGGCTGTGTGGTGGTGGGATTGAGATTAGGGAAGGTGGCTCTCTTTCAAGCTTGTTGCTGTACACTGTGGATGTTTGATGCTGATTCATGACCCAAAATGGGCAAACACCGCAGCATTCATGTCCCTCATTTTGATAAATAAAATTCCAGGCAAATTGAAAAACTTGATTTTCAATCCAAGATTGTTGGTTTTGCAAGTCAAGTGTATAGAACAAGCTAAAGCCAAAAAAGTCAGATGCTGCTACGATACGTATCGGCCCTGGTTTCGCCAAACAGCGGGACAGACTTCATAGCATTGTTTCAGTGCAGAAAGAGGCCATTTGGCCCATTGCCTGTGTTCTGTTAACTAGTCATAGAGTCATACCGCATGGAAACAGTGCCAATATCCTGCCTTTCCCCCTTTCCCTGCACAGCACCCCTATCCAAATAATCATCCAATACCCTCTTGAATGCCTTGACCACATTTCCAGGCAGCGCATTCCATACCTCTTCAACTCGCTATGCAAAATATGTTTCATCTTTGCTGCTTCTGAGTTTCACTTTAAATCTTCGCCCTCCTGGTTCTTTTCTTCCATTTACAAATGGGAGCAGCCTCTCTCTATCTACTGGGTCCAGCCCACTTGCGATTTTTAGCAACCTCTAAGGAATCTCCTAAATCTGTGGTTTAACTGAGATGCTGAACCTAAAAGGTGTCTCAGAGTTCTCAAACTGACCACTTCCAAGTTCTCCATCAGCAAATCCCAACTTGGCAGCCAAGAACTCCTGATGAAGAGCCCCCTTTAAATTCCAGCACCACGGAAGAAAAGCACCTTCAAATTTCAGGCTGTTAAGTCAATGGCAGCAGCAATGATTGCTTATCTTTTATCAGTCTTTTCATCTGTACAATCAGTCCTTACACATCAAATATCTTTACATATCAGATGGCACAAGAATAGGGAGCAAGTTGATGGGGAAAGGGAAAGCCTTCCAGTTAGGTCTCACTCCACAGCTTGCATGAAAGAATAGACTGAGAGAATAAACCGGAAAGAATAAATGTATGTCATTTAGTTCAATGATCAATGTGTACAACACAAGCTCTTAAAGTGTTGATAGTATAACGAGATTGGCACTGAATTATAGTGTGGTGACAGATTTCCTTCTTTGAAAGGGATTAGTAACTAGATGGATTTTTACAGCAATTAATGACAACTCACCATTACTAAGTTTTGCTGTACATCCCAGATTTATGAATTAATTGAACTCAAATTCCATCAGTCACTATCCTGGGATTTGAACTCAACTCACCACAGAATTAGACTGGTTCTCTGGATTCCCTATAGAGTGATGCTACCATTGCACCATTGTCACCCCTCAAGTGATATTATAACAGAGGGTATAACTAGCCTGGCACTCCATTACTGTACTGAAAATGTAGCTATCTTGGCATTATTACAGCACTGAGCTTACAACAAGCTTGACCCTCCCTTATTGCACTGAGGGTACAGTTAGTCTGGCATTATCACAATGCCAACTATATAACCAGCCTGGCACTTTTACAGTAATGAGAATGTAACTAGTCTGACACTCCATTACTGGGGATATAATTAGACTGGCACAATTACAATGCCATATGCATATCAAAGACTGGCACTATTACAGAGCAGAGGGTGCATTGAAACTGTGTGACAATACTGTGGGCAGAATCCAGGTTGGCACAGTTAAACTGGTGCTTCAAACAGTGCAGATAGCATAATCTTTAATGACATGTTATAATAGTGAGGGTATAATCCTGGCCGGCCATCCTTCTCAGTGTAAAGGATATCATATGCAATGGAAATAAAGGACCATAGAGGATACAGAATCTCAGTTGGCCTTCTATCAAAGAGCTAGTCTGGGTCAACACTCTAAAGCAGTATGAAGGGATAGTACACTGTCATTAAGATGAGACTTTAAACTAACAGCTGGCTGACTGCCTGTGAGTGAAAGATCAAAACCAGTGGGGAGCTCTCTATATCTTGTTGATTTTTTTTCTGTCAATAAACACAGTTCAGAATGGATGCCATTACTGGTTTAGGTTGCAAACAATGGAGATTTGTTGCAGTGGTTGGCTATTTAACAATCCACTGTGTAAAGAGCTTTTTTTGTGATATTCCCAAATTGGCAAATTGCTGCACAATTGGGAGTGGAACTTTGGTAATCCAAAGGTTAGTGCATTTAATTATTGGAATACAGGGGCAGGAGAGCAGGGGATGATCCCAACAGCTGTGTAAAGTTCCATCGCAGCTCAGTTAGAAACACTCTCACAGTTATCGGATCAAACACAAGATGCAGGCTGACACTTCAGTGAAATACCGAGAGAGTGCTGCACTGTCCAGAGGTGCTGTCTTTCAGCTCTCAGGTTTAATGTTACAATGCTACAGAAATGGGACATTCAGCTCGGCCTATAGAACATAGAACATAGAAAAGTACAGCACAGAACAGGCCCTTTGGCCCACGATGTTGTGCCGAGATTTAATCCTAATGTAAAATATAGTAACAACCTACACACCCCTCAACTCACCGCTATCCATGTGCATGTCCAGCAGTCACTTAAATGTCCCCAATGACTCTGCTTCCACCACCACCGCTGGTAACGCATTCCATGCATCCACAACTCTCTGTGTAAAAAACCTACCTCTGACATCTCCTCTATACCTTCCTCCTATTATCTTCAAACTATGATTTCTCGTACCAGTCAATCCTGCCCTATCTCTGCCAGCCCTCTGGAAAAGTAGCTCACCTTGCTCCCCTTACATTTCAGAGATTTACCCAATCTCCTTTGGAAAGTTATCACTGCGATTGCAAAGAAGAACAATTCCCCTTGTAACCATGCCACTGGCTTATTCATCAGTCAGCAACAATTTGTTGCCATATAATTGTAATTTGACACCAAAATGTGACAAAAGCAGAACAATGATATGGAACAAAGAACTGCAGAGGCTGGACAGCCATAGAGCCATAGAGTCATAGAGATGTACAGTGTAGAAACAGACCCTTCGGTCCAACCTGTCCATGCCGACCAGATATCCCAAACCTATCTAGTCCCACCTGCAGCACCCGGCCAATATCCCTCCAAACCCTTCCTATTCATATACCCATCCAAGTGCCTTTTAAATGTTGCAATTGTATCAGCCTCCACCACTTCCTCTAGCAGCTCATTCCATACACATACCGCCCTCTGTGTGAAACAGTTGCCCCTTAGGTCCCTTTTATATCTTTCCCCTCTCACCCTAAACCTATGCCCTCTAGTTCTGGACTCCCCCACCACAGGGAAAAGACTTTGCCTATTTACCCGATCCATGCCCCACATAATTTTGTAAACCTCTATACGGTCACCCCTCAGCCTCTGACGCTCCAGGGAAAACAGCCCCAGCCTGTTCAGCCTCTCCCTATAGCTCAAATCCTCCAACCCTGGCAACAGCCTTGGTAAATCTTTTTTGAAGCCCTTCAGGTTTCACAACATCTTTCCGATAGGAAGGAGACCAGAATTGCACACAATATTCCAACAGTGGCCTAACCAATGTCCTATACAGCCGCAACATTACCTCCCAACTCCTGTACTCAATACTCTGACCCATAAAGGAAAGCATACCAAATGCCTTCTTCACTATCCTATCTACCTGCGACTCCACTTTCAAGGAGCTATGAACCTGTACTCCAAGGTCTCTTTGTTCAGCTACACTCCCTAGGGCCTTATCATTAAGTCCTGCTAAGATTTGCTTTCCCAAAATGCAACACCTCGCATTTATCTGAATTAAACTCCATCTGCCACATCTCAGCCCATTGGTCCATCTGGTCAAGATCCTGTTGTAACCTAGGTAACCCAACGAAATGAAATGAAAATAGAAACTGCTGGGGATAAATCTCTGTTTTTGTTTGAGATAACATCAAAAGTTGCTCGATAAAGCAACTCTCCAGAGGTTAGCATCCATCACCAAGACAAAAGTGAGGACTGCAGATGCTGGAAACCAGAGTTTCGATCAGAGTTGTGCTGGAAAAGCACAGCAGGTCAGGCAGCATCCGAGGAGCAGGAAAATCGATGTTTCAGGCAAAAGCCCTTCATCAGGAAGGGCTTTTGCCTGAAACATCGATTTTCCTGCTCCTAGGATGCTGCTAAACCTGCTGTGCTTTTCCAGTACCACACTGATCTAAACTCTAGCATCCATCACCAGTCATCCTTGCTCCCTGAGGTGCTGAGTTTCTCCAGTGTTGTGATTGTAACAAGGTCAGCAGTTGGACCTCAGGGAATATCAGTTCCCTGATTGGGGCTGTTAACCTAGTTAACAAAAAGATGAATGTCAGGGATACTGATCCCCTGAATGGCTGACTCAATGAGAGGCAGCGTTATTGTCAAAGAGTGTGCATTAGTGAATAAAGGGAGATTGGTGATGGGCCTTTGAAGAGTTATTTCAGATTGAAATGCGGGTAGAGGAGCAATCATTTAAGACTCAGACCAGGAAACAACTGTCGAAGCAAAAGGGCAAATTTTACCCCATGGCGTGCCCCTACATTACACACTCAAAGGACCTAAAGCACCTGCTGAAGACAATAGGCGTGAGTTCAGTAGCAAATACACAGCCTGTGCACTGCAATAGGCAGAGAATTCCATGGCTAAAGGGCCTCAGTTTACACACATTTTACACCAGATTATGGGGAGAGAAGAGTTGCAGTTTGATGCATCTATCCTTCCCTCTTTAGCAGAGGTGGTGACAGTGAGGCTGTCTGCTTCAAACAAGCTTTTTGAGGAAAGACTCCCACTTCAATTCACCAAAAAACCTCACCGTAATGATTGGAATGAGGTCAAGGTAAAAACAATGACTGCAGATGCTGAAAACCAAATACTGGATTAGTGGTGCTGGAAGAGCACAGCAGTTCAGGCAGCATCCAACGAGCAGCAAAATCGACGTTTCAGGCAAAAGCCCTTTATTCCTGATGAAGGGCTTTTGCCCGAAACGTCGATTTTGCTGCTCATGGAATGAGGTCAGCCAGGTGAAACTTACAGAACATGGGGTCCCTGAATTGGGGTTGTTCACCTGGTCCAACCAGGGAGCCCAGGCTGACAGACAGAAACTGGGGTGTCAAGGGTTCTGTTCACTGGGAGCTGGCTGGGTTTGTGTCATGTACTATGCACATGTAAACATATGGATTATACAGTCATAGAGGTGTACAGCATGGAAACAGACCCTTTGGTCCAACTTGTCCATACTGACCAAATATCTTAAATTAATCTAGTCCCATTTGCCAGCACTTGGCCCATATCCTGCTAAACCTTTCCAATTCATATAGCCATCCAGATGCCTTTTAAATGCTGCAATTGTATCAGCCTCCATCATTCCCTCTGGCAGCTCATTCCATACACACACCATCCCCTGCATGAAAAAGTTGCCCCTTAGATCCTTTTTAAGTCTTTCCCCTCACCCTAAACCTACACCCTCTAGTTCTGGACTCTCCCACCCCAAGGAAAAGACTTTGTCTATTTATCCTATCCGTGCGCCTCTTAATTTTATAAACCTCTGTAAGGTCATCCCTCAGCCTCCGAAGCTCCACGGAAAACAGCCCCAGCCTATTCAGCCTCTCCCCATAGCTCAAATCCTCCAACCCTGGCAACATCCTTGGAAATCTTTTCTGTGACTTGGTGATGGGATACCAGCCTTCGTGGAGTTAGTTCACCCACAATACACTGCAGCTTTTGCACAAACACTGCAGCTCCATGTAACGAGGATCTCCCCTGACACTTCAACTCTGAACTCACTCTGCCGTCCTCTGCCAAACATGATGTATTTTTATGTTTCTAATCACTCAACCTTCGCCCTTTGGATCTGTGATTGTGAAACCAGAGGCAGATTTTTTTCTTTCTGTCGTTAATTAAAATAAAAGAGGCAGGCTGCCAGAAAATGCATCCCACTCATAACCCTGCAGAAGTAATATGAAAAAGGGACTAAAGGAGTTGACCAAACTGATAGGGCAAGGCACCAGAGACACATACAGGATACAAGGGTCAAAGGACAGCTGTACAGTACAAGATGCCTCACGTACTTCCCTCAGCTGGGAATGCTCTTCAGTTCATCCCTCCATTACTTCTGCATTTGGTAAGTCTAGTAAGTTCTTAGTAACGCACCAAGGAAGTTTCGTGTTGAGCACTCCCAGATTTTAAAAATTCCTAAAATTTCCTTCAGATTCCAGCCAAGATACCTGCTCGACAGTGTTCCCTAAGCTAATATTGCATAATAAAGGATTAAGATGTCAGGTCTCTTTCTTAGAGGTGCTGGTACACAACAGCTCGCTGTTAGATGAGTAGTGGGGTTGTGAATGAACCAATGAACTGCAGAACACCTGGCCTAGCAGCCTCTTTGTTGATAGACATGGCTGATCCACTTAAAAAGCCAACTCATGTTGGAGATCCTGTCTGTTCATACACGCCATCCAGCGGGCAATTTGCCAGCGGAACTGGGTACGCACGGGAATGTGGGTGGAAGAGGGGGAGGACTCACATGGAATCAGCTGAATTAAAACTTGAGGTGGGCACATGTTTCACCCTAGAGTGAGTGGGCAGGTTGCCTTGGCAACCTCCGTTGCTGAGACAGGACATCTGCTGGTCGGGGGTCCCCTGTGGGTTTGAGAGATTCTGGATATTCTTCGCACAACTGAATAAACAAGACATGCACAGACCAACGATGTGAACTAAAGGTTCTTTCCTTTGGAAGGAAAGGAATTCTCAAAGAGGAAGGGTTAAAGCTGTGGGAAAGTTCCAGGTCAGTTTGCCTGCTGTGAAACTCCTAGCCTGTGGAAAGAGATAGGAAGAGAGAGAGAGAGAGAGAGAGAGAGAGCAGGGGTATGTAATGCAGGCTGATGCTCCATGCATGTTAAATCAAGGTTCCATTTTAGCTCTCAGGTGAAGATTGAAGACCCCATGGTACTATTCATTGAAAAAGTTTTTCACCATGGCATCCTCACTAATACTTGCTCCTCAGCCAACATTATTACAGCAGATTAACTCCTCTTTATTACTATTGGGAGAGTTTGCTGTATGGAAGTTGCATATCATGTGTTTTTATAATAGTAATTACAATTCAAAAAGCACTCCATTGACAGTAAAATCAATGACCTTCCTGAGGTCATGACAAGTGCTAAATGTATGGAATTTGTTTCCTGCTTCCTTATACCATTGACTATTGATGCAATCTGAGATGAGGCCAGAGAGTGGAGTCTGCAGCATATCGCTGCTGCCTGAATGGGGGAAGGAATACAATGTAGATCCGACATCCTTACCAGGTGATTATGCCTCACCGTGACTAATCAAAGTGTATCACACCACACAATCTTGACTAACCAAGGGAATGGGTACTATGGGTAAACCAATGAGCTGAAATGAAGGAAATGGAGGATACTCATAAAGGTCAAACTGGACAGAGGCCTATTGTGTAACATTCCTGAGGAGCCCACTTGGTCACTGAGCTTACAGTGACTTCCCTGTGACACAAGCTCAATAAGTTGACACAAGACACCCAACTAGAGAAGGGAAGCATGAATAAACCCCACCCCTTCACCCCACCCTCCATGGTCCTACAACAGAGAGTGGCTTGATGAGGTATTATAAGATGTTGCAGGATAATTACAACATGAAAACAAGCCACTTGACTGACCAGGTCCTTGTGAGTCTCCACTGTCCTTTATCCCACCCATCGACAAAACCAAAGATCTGAGAAAGTCAGTGTGTGATAAGAGGGGGTGTGGGTGGGGATTGCAGGGGGGAAGCACAATACCAAATGAAAGTGTTAAACAAAAAAATCCACAGCGTACCCATCTCCCACCCTAATTTACCCATCCCATTCTTGGGAAGAATTACACACAGGACCCGGACCCTTCTGTTTCTGATTCAGATACTGTGCCTTGTTTATGCATAGTGTTCACATTTCAGACTTCGCAGTGTCCCTGACTCTTTATTCCTCTTTCAAGATCACTTTCCTCTTCCGTCTGAGTTTCATAAAGCTATCCAGTACCAGTTAACCAAGTGAGTGCAGGTCTTCAGAAACTGGAATTTGGTCTTTTTCAAGTACATCGAGGTGGCATGGCGAGAGGAAGGGGTACTTAGCTCATCTCCCCTCATCTGGAAGGTTATTGGTCAGAGCAATGTCCAAGGGCTACTCAGGAACTTCAACTTTCCAGTCCAGACTCCAAAGTGTTCTCATCAGCTGAAGCTGACACAATGTTGGAGGAGCAGAATGAATTGAATTGAATGATTTACTATCACATATGTCTTACAGTGAGAAAAACAGTAAAATACAGTGAAAAGCTTTTCCAAGTCGCCACAATCTGGTGCCATTTTGAATAATTTCAGGTGAAGGAAAAAACATACGGGAAGATAGAGCTTTAAGAGTCTTTTGGTCCAGAGCCAGCTCATCAGCAATGACGCCTGCACCACCATTCCCCCCTCCACCACCTCGCCACTATCTACACCGGATCCAACCAACGTCGAAGTTGCCCATTCTCAGGTGCCATCATTTACCACTGGGCCACCATTCTCCTGTGCTACCACCTCACCGCTGTATGAGCTGGACCCACCAACATTGGAGTCGTCTCTCTCGCCCACCTCAACGTCAACATAATGCCCTTCTGCCACGGTTTTGTACGATATCTGAATCAGAAACAGGAGGTTCCAGGTCCTGTGTGTAATTCTTCCCAAGAATTGGATGGTATTATGAGGGTGGGAGATGGGTACGCTGTGGATTTTTTGTTCAACGCTGGACCCAACCAATGACGAAGTCGCCTATCCTCAGGCGCATCTTTCTTCACTGGGCCTGCCTGACCGGCGCCATCTCCGATGCTGTAGCAGCCATCGATTCCGATGTCAGGTCCCGTGTTCCGCACGGCAAGTCAGGGTGGGCTCACTCGAGCTCTGAGCTGGGTTTGTTCGAGGTCTGCCATCGGAACTCAAGAGGTAAATAAGGAAAATAGAAGATAGAAATAAAGCCACAAAAAAAAAGAGGTAAAAGGGAAAAGAAAAGCGATCGGAGCCATCAAGCTCCGGCCTCAGGAGCCAAAATCCATAGCCACTTTACCTCCTCAGAATGAGACACAGAAAGAGACAGAGAGAGAGAGAGAGAGTCATCAAAGAGTTTCCAACCCATTAATCTGAACCCACTGAAAGCTGGGTTTTGCTGCTAACACTAATTCACAAAGGAGATGAAATCATAGCATGACACTGGATACCATCTCCCTGCCTCCTTACCACCCCCATCCCAACCCACTCCTCTTCCCAGTTATTGCCTTTCAATAAAAGGTCTCTCTCTCTCTTTCTCTCTCTCTCCCCCTCTCTCTCTGTCATGACCGGAGATTAGAAGAACAAAAAGAAAGCAAGAAAGAACAAGGAAAAAGAGACTGTGATCCCAGACAGACTGTGTTGGTATATTACCGTATTTCCCATGTCATGTTGAACAAGACCAGCCTCGGTACCATGTGATATAATGCAGGTGCACATGTGTCTCACTTGCACAATGAATCAGCTGGCCATTCCCACTCCAGTAACGGTTAAAGTGCTGTTTCAATGGATATCAGGTGATCTAATACACAGGGCATGTTCCAGTAAAGCTGGCTCCTGCTGCCAGCCCGTCTCAGGGTTATCTAAACACACTTGACACAGAAAATGCTGAAGAAACTCAGCATGACTGGCAGCATCTATGCAGAGAGAAAGCAGGATTCCGAACTGAAGAAGGGTCACTGGACCCAAAAGGTTAACTCTGCTTTTGCCTCCACAGGTGCTGCCAGACCTGCTAAGTTTCTACACCACCTTCTCTTGCTGTTTCAGATTTCCAGCATTGGTAGCTCTTAGATTTAATTGAACACAACATCTTTAACATTTCAGAGTTGATGGCATAGTGGTTTGTGGATGGTTGGCCTGTTTTCTAGCCGGATAATGGGATATAGAAGTATAGGCAGCATGCAGGCACCAGGGATCTGCTGCTCACAGTCTGGTAAAAGCAAACCACAACTTCACAGCCCCATTCTGAAATCTCTGCCAATACATACAAGGATCATATCCCTGTGTTTTCAGTATCTATTCAATTCCTTTTTGAAACCTGCTGCCGTGTCTCTTTCCACTGCCCCACCAGTCAGTGCATTTTAAATCTAACTACTTGCTGCATTAAAGACTTTGACTGGGATTCAGAATGGGGAGGTGCATGTGGCTGGTTCTGTGCTAAGAAGGGACAGGGTTGAGCTGCACGGTTGTCTGTGGTAGACACTGCCAGGGCTAACAGGTTAAAAACGGCTGCTTGGAAATATCGTCTCCCGGTAAAGCCATGCATAGCGAAATCTCTCCACAATTTATTCCAAACATTACAAGGCAGAGCCAGGGGCATGGGTCACTGAGTATCTCTTCGATGGGGCTAATCAATCACGGGAAGGCATGAGAAAAACATCAGCACATGCTTCCTGTCTGGTATATAAACAAACATTAATTCCCGCATGTCACAGCAGACTGCAGGTAACCCCTAAGCTCAGACTTGCCCTGGTTTTGGACTTATTGCATCAGTGATTTTAAACCTTTATATTAATACACACCCGGGGGAAAGCACAATCTCTTTCTAATGCTTTTTAAATCCCATTTCCTTCGAATCAAAGTTTGCCCTGAGGATTATGCAGCAAATGAAGATCTCCATTCAAGAAAAGATTAGAGTGGTGCTGGAAAAGGTCAGGCAGCATCCAAGGTGCAGGAAAATTAACGTTTCGGGCAAAAGCCCTTCTTCAGGATGGTTTTTGTCTGAAGCGTCAATTTTCCCGCTCCTTGGTTACTGCCTGACCTGCTGTGCTTCTCCAGCACCACTCTAATCTTGACTCTAATCTCCAGCATCTGCAGGACCCACTTCCACCTCCATTCCAAAACATCAGGACACTCTTCTGTACGTGGTATCATGCATGTCTTATCAGCAAAACCTAAACAGGTTGGGACTCCACTAAAAAAAACAAAAAAACTGCAGATGCTGTAAATCAAAAACAAAAACAGAAACTGCTAAAAAAAGCTCTGCAACATCTAAGTAGAGAAATCAGAGTTAATTCTTAGATCCAGTTACTCTTCTGAGGATCCCAGTTCTGAGGTGTTTAAGGGTCATTGTGAATTAGCATTAAGTTGGTACAGGAGCTATAAATGGGTGTGATGATGACAGAACAGGTCCTTCAGCCCATTGAATCTGTACAGCCAAAAATGTACAGCTACCTATACGCGTCCCACTTTCACTCATTCGGCCCATTGCCTGGGCCATTTTGACTTCAAGTATTCATCCAAGTCCTTTTTTAAATGTTGTTAGATTAGCCTGCCTCAAATATATACATTTCATTGACATGGTAGGCCAAAGGGCCTTGTTGTGTGCTGTATGACTCTAACCTCCATGGGCTGTGTATTCAAACAGACCACCATCATCTGGGTGAAAAATTGTTTCCCTAATATCTCCTCAAAACCTGCTGCCTTTTAATGTGTGCCTCCTGAGGCAGGATACTAAGGAGAACAGTTGCTTTCTATTCACCCTTTCCATGCCCCTTATAATTTTATACATCTCTAGCGCAACCCCCCTCAGCCTTCTCTGCTCTAAGGAAAACTACCTGAGTTTATCCAGCCTCTCTTCATCACTGAAGTGCTCCATCCCAGGCAAAATTCTAGTGAACCTCCTCTGCATCTACTCCAATGGTGACCGGAACTGTACACAGGACTCCAGCTCTGGCCTAACAAAGTTCTGTACAGTTCCAACATCATCCCTTTGCTCGTATAATTTATGGCCCAACTGATAAGGGCAAGTGGGGGGGGGGGGGGGAGTTGAGAATATGGTGCTGGAAAAGCACAGCAGGTCAGGCAGCATCCGAGGAGCAGGAAAATCAACGTTTCGAGCATAAGCCCTTCATCGGGACATTGACCCTCCTGCTCCTCGGATGCTGCCTGACCAGCTGTGCTTTTCCAGCACCACATTCTCGATCTGATCTGCAGTCCTCACTTTCTCCTTCCTGATAAAGGCAAGTATCCCATATGCCTCCTTCGTTACCTTATTAACCTGTCCTGCCACATTTCAGGTACCTGTGGACAAACTCTCCCAGATCCCTCTGTTCCTCTGAGCTTTCCTGCCATTCACTGTGTCGTCCTTTGCCTTGTTGCATCCTCTAAAGTGTACCACCTCACACACCAGAGTTAAATTCCATCTGCCACTGATGAGCCCATCTGACCAACCCATCCATATCTTCCTGTGACCTCAGACCTTCCTCCTCACTGTTAACCACTCGGCAAATCATTGTCACATCTGCAAACTTACTTATCATCCCTCCACATTTGCATCTTTATTTATATGTGTATCAACAATAAGGGACCCAGCAGTGATCCCTGTGGAATGCCACTGGGCACCAGCCTCCAGTTATACAAACAACCTCCTACCACTGCCCTATGTCTCTTCCCATTAAGCTAATGTAGTATCTAAGTTGCCAAGTTACCCTAGATCCCATGAGCATCAGACTCCCATGTGGGGGGAGCTTTGTCAAAAGTGTTGCTGAAATCCATGTCAACTACATCAACTGTGCCACCCTCATTTACACTCTTGGTCACTTACTCATAAATTCCTGGAGAAAGTGAGGACTGCAGATGCTGGAGATCAGAGCTGAAAATGTGTTGCTGGAAAAGCGCAGCAGGTCAGGCAGCATCCAAGGAACAGGAGAATCGACGTTTCAGGCATCAGCCCTTCTCCTCATTCCTGAAGAAGGGCTGATGCCCGAAACGTCAATTCTCCTGTTCCTTGGATGCTGCCTGACCTGCTGCGCTTTTCCAGCAACACATTTTCAGCTACTCATAAATTCAGTCCAATTTGTTAGGCCCAGCCTACCTCTGATAAAGCCTGCTGAATAAACCTTGCCCCTCTAAATGGGAATTAATTTTGAGTGGTGGATAGAGGAGGGGTAGTGTTTGTAGGTTGGCGTGAGGAAGTTCTGACTTGGCATGGGAGTAAAAAGGATCATTGAGGTGGATTGGGGCATGGGTTGGTGTGAAGGGTAAGAGGAGGCATGGAGGTGAATACAGGGTTCACAGTGACCATGAGTTGACATGGATAGGGTATGAAGCATGGGGCTGCTGGTTTTGTTTTATTGTGTTTCTAAATAACTTGGGCAAAGCTCTCCGGTTGCCTCCACACTGTTTACCAAAGATGGTAGGGCCAGCTCCAGCCAAAACCTGCCCCCTGCTGGAATAAAAATGAGAACATTTTCAATGCTGCCCTCTCAACCCCAAAGTGAAAAGTCAAGCTTGAGTGTTGTCAGCTCAGTAAACCATTGAGCAGGCATCCTTCAGGATAAAACATTTACTGTCCTTCATTAAACCAAGCTCGAAATGATTATTATAGAACTTTACAGTACAGAAGGAGGCCATTCTGTCTATAGTTTCTGTACTGGCTCCTGAAAGAACTGGCCAGCTAGTGCCATTCTCCAGCTCTATCTTCATAGCTCTCTAAATTAAATCACTTTCAAATATTTATCCGGCGATCTTTTGATATCCCCTATGGAATCCATCTCCATCACTCTCCCAAAACAGTCCAAATCCTAACAACTCTCCAAGTAAATACGTTTCTCCTCATCTCACTCCTAGCTCTCTTGCTCACAATCATGAAATTGTGACCCCGAGTTACTGATGTACTGATTAGTGGGAACAGAATATCATTCAAACCCCTGTCAAAATTGCTCAGAAATTTGAACACCTCAATAAAGTCATCTCTTAATCTTCTTAGCTCCAAGGAGAATAAGCTCAGTTTCTCTAATCTTTCCTTATATCTCGAATCCCTCCTTCCTGGTATCATTCTAGTGAATCTCCGTTGAACTCTCTCCAAGATTTTAATATCTTTCCAGAAATAAGGTGCCCAGAAATGAACACAATGTTCCAAAAGTGGCCTGACCAATGATTTGTGAAGATATAGCATCACTTCCTTGCTTTTATACTTCATGCCTGTATTTATAACCCAAGGATCCTAGGAGCCTTCATGACAACTGTTTCAACTTGCCTGGCCACCTTCAGAGAATTATGTACTTAAACCCTAATCTCTTCAAAGTTGTACCACTGAGCCTGTATTATCGCTCTGTGTTTCTTTTCCAAAAGTGCATTACCTCACATTTCTCTGCATTGAAATCCATCTGCCAGGTGTCTGCCCATTTGACTAACTTATCAATATCCCTCTGAAGTCGTCCAGTGTCATCCTCACAATTCACTATTCTCCCTAGCTTAGCATCGCCTGCAAATTTATAGGTTTTGCCCTCGACACCCATCTCCAAGTCATTACGTAAATCAGAAAAGGCGAGGGTTCCAACGCCGATCCCTGGAGAACACCACTTTCAACTCCTCTCCGGTCTGAGAAATGCTCATCTATAACTACATTCTGTATCCTTTATAGAATGTACAAATAGTTTTATTAGTGTAAAGGCAGTAGATCTGACTCTGTGAAGGTCCAAGTGCTTTCTTCACCCAAATCAATCTAATTCAGTGAGATTGAATAGGGTTTAAGCTAAATCCCACTTGGCATGGGATTCTAATGTACTGTCGCTCAAAGTTCACATTTACTTTCCAGCATAGCTCCTAGATCCCAATTGAAAACTCCTATGGAGTCGATGGCTTCCCACTGGAGTATACGCCCACACATGCTAAAGAGCAAATGAAAAATGATGGAAATCCAAAATAAAAGCAAGTGGTTGACAAAATGTCATCAATCTGCAAACGTGGACTCAGGAACTCTGTTCCCTTTTCCACACAGCAAGATGAGGAAGAGCCAGGAAAGTGGAAAAGAACGGAGAAAACAGAGGATAGAGAAGGAAATGGTGAAGGAAGGATGGAGGGAGCAGGAGTTGGATGGAGAGGGATGGGTGGGTGACGGATGATGGAGAGGGTGGAGGAGAAGCATTAGAGATTGAAGATGAAGAGAGAGGCAAAAAAGGGGGGAATGGATGTGGATGGGTGTTGGAGAACAGAGATCAATTGGGAGATTTGGGAACTGGGAAGTCAGCGAGGATGGGAAAGAGAAAGGAGAGAAAGAAAAACTCATTTGCCATTATCCTTCCCCAGCTTCAACGTGATCATTCTACATGTGTATTTTCTTTTTATCAACATATGAACAAGGATGTGTAGGCCACTTGGCCCTTTGAGCCTGTTCCAGCACTCACTAAGAATATGGCTGGTCTGATTTTAACCTCAAACACATTCTTCCATGAAGGTTTGTAGCTCAGGTTGAGGTTTAGGCTGTAGGTTTGCTCGCTGAGCTGTAGGTTTGATATCCAGACATTTCATTACCTGGCTAGGTAACATCATCAGTGGCGACCTCCAAGTGAAGCGAAGCTGTTGTCGCCTGCTTTCTCTTTATATATTTGTCCTGGATGGGGTTCCTGGGGTTTGTGGTGATGTCATTTTCTGTTCGTTTTCTTAGGGGGTTGATAGATGGTATCTAGATCTACTTGTTTGTTTATGCCGTTGTGGTTGGAGTGCCAGGCCTCTAGGAATTCTCTGGCATGTCTTTGCTTAGCCTGTCCCAGGATAGATGTATTGTCCCAGTCGAATTGGTGGTTTTTTTCATCCGTGTGTAGGGCTACGAGGGAGAGAGGGTTGTGTCTTTTTGTGGCTAGCTGGTGTTCGTGTATCCTGGTGGCTAACTTTCTTCCTGTTTATCCTACGTAGTGTTTGTGGCAGTCCTTGCATGGAATTTTGTAGATGACGTTGGTTTTGTCCATGGGTTGTACTGGGTCTTTTAAGTTGGTTAGTTTTTGTTTGAGAGTGTTGGTGGGTTTGTGTGCTATTAGGATCCCAAGGGGTCTTAGTAGTGTGGCTGTCATTTCTGAAACTTCGTTGATGTATGGTAAGGTGGTTCGGGTTTCTGGCTGTGTCTGGTCTGCTTGTCGTGGTTTGTTCTTGAGGAATCTGTGGACTGTATTTTTTGAGTATCCGTTCTTCTTGAATACATTGTATAGGTGGCTCTCCTCTGTTTTCCGAAGTTCGTCTGTGCTGCAGTGTGAGGTGGCTCGTTGGAATAGTGCTCCGATACAGTTTCGTTTGTGTGTGTTGGGATGGTTGCTGGTGTAGTTAAGTATTTGGTCAGTGTTTGTCGGGTTTCTGTATACGCAGGTTTGTCGTTCTCTGTTGTCCTTTCTTTCGACTGTGACGTCCAGGAATGTGAGTTTATTGTCGGCTTCTTCCTCCTTGGTGAACTTTATGCCTGTGAGGGTGTTGTTGATGATGTTAAATGTCTCTTCTATCTTGTTTCGTTTTGTGATGACAAAGGTGTCATCTACGTAGCGGACCCAGATTTTTGGTTTGATGGTTGGTAGGGCTGTTTGTTCTAGTCTTTGCATTACCGCTTCTGCTATGAATCCCATGGGATCTCCGCTATCAGGATTCATAGCAGAAGTGGTAATGCAAAGACTAGAACAAACAGCCCTACCAACCATCAAACCAAAAATCTGGGTCCGCTATGTAGATGACACCTTCGTCATCACAAAACGAAACAAGATAGAAGAGACATTTAACATCATCAATAATACCCTCACAGGCATAAAGTTCACCAAGGAGGAAGAAACCGACAACAAACTCGCATTCCTGGACGTCACAGTCGAAAGGAAGGACAACGGAGAACTACAAACCTGCGTATACAGAAAACCGACAAACACTGACCAAATACTTAACTACACCAGCAACCATCCCAACACACACAAACAAAACTGTATCGGAGCACTATTCCAACGAAACACCTCACATTGCAGCACAGACGAACTTCGGAAAACAGAGGAGAACCACCTATACAACGTATTCAAGAAGAACGGATACGCAAAAAATTCAGTCCGCGGATTCCTCAAGAACAAACTACGATAAGCAGACCGAACACAGCCAGATACCCGAACCACCTTACCATACATCAAAGAAGTTTCAGAAATGACAGCCACACTACTAAGACCCCTTGGGATCCTAATAGCACACAAACCCATCAACACTCTCAAACAAAAACTAACCAACTTAAAAGACCCAGTACAACCCATGGACAAGACCAACGTCATCTACAAAATTCCATGCAAGGGCTGCTACAAACACTACGTAGGACAAACAGGAAGAAAGTTAGCCACCAGGATACACGAACACCAGCTAGCCACAAAAAGACACGACCCTCTCTCCCTCATAGCCCTACACACGGATGAAAAAAACCACCATTTCGACTGGGACAACACATCTATCCTGGGACAGGCAAAGCAAAGTCATGCCAGAGAATTCCTAGAGGCCTGGCACTCCAACCACAACGCCATAAACAAACACATAGATCTAGACACCATCTATCAACCCCTCAGAAAACGAACAGGAAATGACATCACCACAAACCCCAGGAACCCCATCTAGGAGAAAGATATAAATAGAAAGCAGGAGACAACAGCTTCACTTCACTTGGAGGTCGCCACTGATGATGTTACCTAGCCAGGTAATGAAATGTCTGGATATCAAACCTACAGCTCAGCGAGCAAACCTACACCCTACATTCTTCCATAATCCCAATAGATTCTTAATTGCCAAGGGAATTAAAAATGATCTACCTCTTCCCTAAAAAATATTTAAAGAATATGCATCCTCTACTCTTTGTGGAAGGGAATTCCAAACACTCATTGAGAGAAAAAAATGCTTCCTCATCTCTGTCTTAAATGGGCGAGGTCTTATTTTTAAACTCTGATCCCTAGTTCTACATTATCCCAAAAGAAGAAACATTTTTCCAACATCCACTCGATTAAGTCCTCTCAGGATTTTATGTTACAGTTAAGTCACCCCTGACTCTTCTAAATTCCAAAGAACACAGGTCTAGCCTGCCTAGCCTTTCCTCCTAAGGCAATCTGCTCATTCCAGGCATTAATCAAGTAAATCTTCTCTGAACTGTTTCCAATGTACTATCCTTCTTCTGTAAGTACAGTAACCAGTACTATACACAGTACTCCAGATGCACGATCACTATAATCTGTATAACTGAAGCATAACCATCCTCTCTTGCATTCAATTCCCCTCACAATAAAACAGAACATCCTATTAGTTTTCCTGATTACTTAGTGTACCTGCACACTAACTTCTGAAATTCGTACACTGGGATGCCCAAGTCTCTCTGCATCTCAGAGCTCTGTATGCTCTCAGCATTTAGAATACAGATCACTTTTATTCATTGCAACAAAAATCCAATTTAATTTCATTTGCCTGATCTTGCCCATTCACTGATCATTTCTTTCCCTTTGATATATCTCTCTCTCTCTTTCTCACACACACGCGCGTGCGCACACACACACACTATTTGAGAAGAAGTCATCTTAAATCCAAAAACTTGATCTGAAAACTTTATCATAGTATGTATTAAGTGCAGCCAATTTTTTGCGAAACATTTCCAGAGGATACGCGAACAAAATGGCAGAGGGAGCAGATTGCTTAACATCCCGACAGTCGAAGCTTTGTCCTGGGCAAGTACCTTAATATTGGCAGCCCATAGCCTGAGAAATCAAACACCAGGCTGGAATCAGAGGATAAGTGCTTGAGATTCAGGGAAAATGTATAGAACACAACTAGGAAAGGTAAGGAAGAACTTAGAAAGTTCCAGCATCTTTCACAACAGAAAGATGTCCGTAAGTGCTAAACTAAGTGACACACTGTTTTGAAGTGAATGTGATGCTTGGAAATACGGCAGCCAATTTCCACACAGGGAGGTCCAAGATGCCCCATAACATGGCTCGTAGCAGAGGCAGCAGCTTAGTCTGAATTTGTCACCTCCTCAGTAAAACATTCTGAAACGATAAACTGCACCCCACTAAACACGTAGGGAATAGGAGCGAGGAGTAGGCCATTCGGCCCTTTGAGCCTGCTTCATCATTCATTGTGATTATGGCCAATCAGCTAACTCTATAGCGTGCTCAAGCTTTTCCCTCATAACCTTGATCTCTTTACTCGAAAGGATATCCAACTCCTTTTTGAAGTCAAACAAATGTTTTGGTCTCGGCAGCTTTCCAGGGCAGAGAATTTGACAGGGTCACCACTCTCTGGGTGAAGAATCGCTCTCCTCAGTTCCCTCCATCTGTATCCTTAGACTGTGTTCCACTGCCTTCCGTCCATCCAGAATTGATAGAGGTGAAGGCACCAAGTCCCCAGCCAGAGCTAGCCAAATTCATGGCATCATTCAAATCTCTCGCTCTCTTTAGAAGGAACCACTTGGTTATGGGGGAAGAGTTGGAGGGCTGAGACTAACTTTGTAGTTCCAGAGCATGCTCAAGTACAATGGCCTCCTTCTGTACTGCACGTACATATGATTCTATGGGTAAATGCATTCAATCTTGCAACCCAGTCTCACAGGTTAGGTGGATTGGCCATACCCACAGAGTCCAGGGAAGTGTGGATCAGGTGAATTAGCCAGGAGAAATGCAGCATTACAGGGGTAGAGTGAGGGTGAGAGTGGGATGTTGCTCTCAGTTGGTTACTGTTCAGAGAGTCAGTGTGGACTCATTGGGCTGAATGGCCTGTTTCCACACTGCAGGGACTCTAGGAGCCCTGTCCTCACCCAGGGATTCAACAGAATGAAGAATATTTCATCCCACTTTCTATCACCACCCTCTCAAGTAGACTCATGCCAGAATGCAACAACCTTTCCCTCTGAGCAATGAGATTCTTGACGCAGCTAATCGGCATTCTAACATTTTTCAGTAGTGCATGAATCTATTCTTTAGAGGCTGGAAGAGTGACAAGCGCAAGGCGACTGGCTCGCAGCTAGAATTCCTTTCTGAACTGGACTGGCAATCATGCTGGGGCAGCTCTCGGCAGTTCCTAACACCCGTGAAGAACAGCCGGACAGTAATCAGTCCAATCTTCACGGTGTTTGGTTCCAGAATTCCACGTGACACCAGGGTAAATGAAAGAGATTCATTCATTAGGCTCTGATATATAAAAGCAAAGCCCTTTTACAGACAGCCCTCATTAAGGATGAGCTGGCAGCATTTCTCAACATGACTTGTACAAAAGAGAAAGCACACGCACTTTAATTGAACTCAACCTCATTAACCTTAAAAGCAGCCAAATGTCCAAGAATCTCCTTGTCATTAACACTCCATATCAGTATCATCGTAAGAGTTTGCAGCCATCCAAATTGGACAATGGGCTCAAATAGATGAGCATCACTGCTATACCACTAGGTGGCACTAGCCAGTTTTAATTGAGCTCTGGGTGACATGGACGCAACTTGCCCAGTGTAATTGTGCATTGACCCTTCACCTCTGTCCGAACATGATACAAGGTAAAAGCCTCATTGGCTGACCAAAGCAAATATCAGTCTGATTAAAGGTATCTACATTGCTGAGGCTGGGCCAGTAAGTCTATTCAAGGATGAGCTTTTCAGATTTGAAATGAGTAAGGCACTCAAAAGTTATCGGGAAAAGGCAGGAAAGTGGAGGTGAGGATTTTCAGATCAGCCATGATCTCATTGAAGGGTGGAGTAGATTCAATGGGCTGAATGGCCTATTTCCACTCTGACATCATTTGTTCTTTTGGTGTTCAAAAGCAGTAGAGGTGGGGACATGGTGGATAGACTCAGGGATTGACAACCAGTTTTATGGGCAATTGGTAACAGAATCAATGCGAGCACAAGAAAAACAACTTGTCACATGGTAGGAGGGATGGGATCTGTATAATTCATTGTGAGGTGAATGCAGATTCAAAACAGGCTTTCAAAGAGTATTATCTGAAAAGGAATAACATTAGGGCCATGGGAAAAAAGCAGAGGGGTAGCATTGAGCAGAATGCTTCTTCAACTATGGGCTGAATGGCCTCCTTCTCCACAGAATTCATTCTAAGATTCCATGGGAAACCTCAGCTCAGTCCCTTTCATTAGTCCACATCCTGGGATTGCCAGGTAAATGACTCAAGGTGGCTGGAAAATGACTCACGCCCACAAAGCAGATGATGACGTTTTGCAAAAGGTCAGTGTGAAGGCACAGGGCTGTGAGTAAGAACAGAAGAGATTTAATGTGTGGTTTGTAGAGACCTTGCTGTCCTACAGAATTGCCCACCAGTACTCCACTTCCTGCATCAGCAACTACACTTCGGGAAAAATAGCTTCCCCGGCTGTAACATTGGAACAGGAGTAGGCCCGTCAGCCCCTCATGTTCCTTCATTCAATGAGATTATGGCTGGTCTGTGGCCTAACACCATTGACCCATCTTTGGCCCATATCCCTTAATTAAAAATTATCTATCTCAGATTTAAAATTAACTACTGATCCTGCATCCACTGGCATTTGTGTAAGTGAATTCCAAACGTCCACCACCCTTTGTGTGTAGAGGTGCTTCCGAAAGTCTCTCTGGTCCTAATTCTCCCAAACCAGTCTTTATCTACACTGTCTTTTCCTGTTAATTTCTTGAAAACTTCAATCAGATGACCCAAAACCTTCCAGGCTTAGATAAATCAGACCTAATTTGTATAATCTCTCTTCATAACTTAACTCCTGAAGTCTGGATATCAGGAGTTGCGTGGTACTCCCTCCAAGACCAATACATGGTGGCTCAGTGCTTAGCACTGCTGTCTCACAGCGCCAGGGAGCGGGGTTTGATTCCAGCCTCAGGTGACTGTCTGTGTGGAGTTTGCATATTTTCCCTGTATCTGCGTGGGCTTCCTCTAGTTTGCTTCCACAATCTAAAGATGTGTGGGTTAGCTGGATTGGCCATGCTAAATTGCCCATAGTGTTCTGGGATGTGCATCTGTCAAGGGTAAATATAGGGTAGGGGGCATGGATCTGGGTGGAATGATTGGGCCTGTTTCCACACTGGAGTCTGTGAGAACAAGCTCCCTCAGGTGTGTGTGCCTAGATCTGGAGATGGTCTTCCAAGTGGGGTCAACCTAGCACTTCAGAACATCCTGATGTCACAAAAAGTGCAAAGCTGATAGATTTACTTTTTCACGAAGGTGCTGTGTTTGACTTGGGAGAGCTCGTGACTAATGCTTTATTTATGAAGCAATTTACAGATAAACAGCTGTGAAATGTAATAATTGCCCAAACATCTTCTCCAATTAGGAAACTTCGGGCTTAATTCCTCTCCCGCACAGTTGCAACACTCTTGCTGAAGTAGTTCCATTACATTCCTGGCTGCATTATTTTAACCAGCTTGCTTTACCATACTTCAACACAGTGTCAAACCCATCTATTTTCACAGACTGAACTACCCATTGTATTGGCACAAACAAAACTGTAACATAAACAGAAGGGTGGCACGGTGGCTCAGCAGTTAGCACCCAGGTTCAATTCCAGCCTTGGGTGACTTTCAGTGTGGAGTTTGCACATTCTCCTGTGTCTGTATGGGTTACCTCCGGGTGCTCCGGTTTCCTCCCACAATCCAAAGGTGTACAGGCTAGGTGAATTGGCCATGCTAAATTGCCCATAGTGTAGGATGCACTAGTTAAAGGGAAAAGGGGTTTGGGTGGGTTACTCTTCGGAGGGTCAGTGTGGACTTGTTGGGTTGAAGGGCCTGTCTCCACACTGTAGGGAATCTACAGTGCCAAACTGCTAAAAATGGTTGAAAATGAACCCCCTTTGAGCCTAAAATTCACTCCAGAAATTTGAGCGGGCCCTGGTTTCAGTATCTGTAGGATTCCACTGTCTTCACTGTCAAGAGCAATGAACACAAACTACACGTGACCCCACTCCATCGAGAGTCACTCACTTTCAAGAACATTGGTAAAAATAAAGCCGGCATGCATTGCCTGAAAGGGTGGTTTAAGAAGCTTCAGTGCTAACTTTCCGAAGGGAATTAGCTGTATACCTAGACAGGAGAGATTTGCAGTGCTCTGAACTAAAAGCCATGGTGTGGAGGTGTAGATACTGGACTGAATTGGACAATGTTAAAAATCAACGAGGTGAGACTGAAGGCTGGAGATTTAGAGTCGAGAGTGTGGTGCTGGAAAAGCACAGCAGCATCCGAGGAGCAGGAGAATCGACGTTTCGGGCAAAAGCCCTTCATCAGGAAATTTCTCCTCTTCGATTCTCCTGCTCCTCGGATGCTGCCTGACCTGTTGTGATTTTCCAGCTCCACACTCTCAAAAGTTAAAAATCACCAGGTTATAGTCCAACAGGTTTATTTGGAAGCACTAGCTTTCAGAGCGCTGCTCCTTCATCAGGTGTCTCCAAAAGCTAATACTTCTAAATAAACCTGTTGGACTATAACCTGGTGTTGCAAGATTTTTAACTGAATAAAAAGGAATGGGAATTACTGGATAGTTGGGCTATCATAATAGGCTGAATGGTCTTTTCCTTGCTGTACGACCTTGCATTGCATGACTGGAATCATGGGTGCCGCCAGCATCAAAGTCAGCAATTGCTGGAAAAGCTCAGCAGGTCTAGGAGCATCTGAGGAGAGAAAGCAGTGTTAACATTTTAGGTCCAGTGACCCTTCTTCACCCTGCTAGCATTCCTTGCCAACAGCCGGCTGAACTTGCACCGTTTGGATCCACTCCTTCTGCACATTGCACCAAATAAAGCTGGCGAAAAGCATGGAAGCCCAGTCCAAACTTGCCCTCTCCGGAACCAATTTCACTACAAGTTATAAAAGGACATTTACTGTGCAGGGAAATAACTGTTTCCCCTCAGTTTTCTTCCTATGTCTCCTGAAACCACCAATTGTTGGTGGAGTTCAGTTCTAGGGTTGTTCCTGAGTCCTCCAGAACATTAGCCAGTGGTGATTCCTCATGTGTAAGCCAGCAGATGGTACACAAAAGGAAAAGTAGCCAACACAAGGCAGATGGGACATCAGACAGCAGTCCTCCATCAGAATCTTAATGTGTGTCGTGGGCTCCAATGAAAGGTGGTTCCAGTTAAGCACAAGAGGGATAGAGATGAGGAATCTCTGAAAATTATAATCTATCCAGTGCAGAGAGTTCTTCCTGGTATCAAGAACAATAAATATTCCTTGGCAATGAGGGGAGTGCCCCTAGATGGAGAAAATGGAGCCCCCTCCCCCCAAATCCTGAGCCCAGCAGCCACTGAAAGACCTTAGTTGGTGGCGGGTGAGGAAGGTCCACACAATTGCTGAGATGTTGGAAAAAGGATTGGGAAAGATGGTTTTCCAATGCCAAACTACCCCCTTTTTTGCCCCTCCACAAGGTCTAAGGAGGGAGAAGTTCTGTCCAATATGTACAAAACCGATTATCCAGGGGGACATGCTTTGACTTAGAGACTATTTTTCAAAAAAGGACTTTGTTCACCATAATGCTGAGGACATGAAAGTTGCCATTGTTCATCTCTCCTTTATTTCATCCAGGGGGAAAAAAAAACTGCACTTTCCCCACCACAGCTACTTACTGCTTCCCAATTGGATGCTTGGCTTTTGTGTTTAGTTCTTGCACAGAATATGTGCAATGCTGGCTTGGACAGCATTTATCACCCACTCCTAATTGCCGTTAAGTTGTTGATAAGCTGTGTTTTATGTACTTGTCTTCTTGAACCGCTGCAGTCCTTAGGCTGCAGGTTTAGCCATAATGCTATTTGGGAGGGATTTCCATGTTGTGGACTGAGAATGATGATATAGTTTCAGGTCAGGATGCTGAGTGGCTTGGAATGGGAAATCGTGAGTGGCTGGTCACCCCACATATCTGCTGCCCTTGTCCTTCTAGGTGTTAGAGATCTCGGTTTTTGAAGATTCTATCGAAGGGGCTTCAGTGAGTTGTTACAGTGCCCATGGGAGGCACTGTCTTACAGTGATGGAGGGATTGAGGTGAGGTACCTTGAAAAAAGGAGTGGGACGGATGGTTCTCCAGTGCCAAACTACCGCCTTTTTTGCCCCTCCATCAGGTCTAAGGAGGGAGAAGTTCTGTCCAATATGTGCAAAACCGATTATCCAGGGATTACTGCATCACTATTTCGGAGAGCTTGCTGTGGGACATGCTTTGAATTAGAGACTATTTTAAGGTGTTTAAGGTGAGGTACCAATCAGTCAGTTTGCTATTTACTTCCTCAAGGACTTCAATCCATATGGTAATGAAAAAAACAGAAAAAAAAGGTTATTCTTCATCTAGCTGTCTATCATTCCTCAAGCATCACTCCCAGATTTGGCAGCTTGACCTTGTGATCCCTTGCCTGACCATCTTGGCTTAACGTGAAGTTTTCTCCCCAATTTATTTTTTCTGTACTGCTAGCTTACAGCTTTATAAAGTCCTCCTCCAGTTGCTCCCTTTAAATATGTAGACTGGAGTTTGTTGCTTTGTTCCTCATTTCTCTGACAATAACGAACACCTTTTGAAAGGAGTCAGTTGAATATCTTGTTGTAAGAGAAATGACAGGGTTAAGGATCAAATTCTCGGGCCAAATTCCCCAGAGTAAGCTCTGTCCTGTGGGACTACAGGAAGGTCAGCCTTTCGGAATGCATCTGGAGAGGGTTGGATAGTTAAGTTTGGAGTATAACATCAGCCTTTTGGAATTTTTAGTTGATTGACTTCAGGGGTCAGGGAAACATTTTCCCAAGAGTTCTTCTTCCTGTGGCAGAGATGTTGAGAATGCAGAAATGACTTTACAAGATCCAGTCACTGTAGTATGGGAACAGAATCTCAGGACAAGGGGTCATTCATTTAAGATAGGGATGAGGAGAAACTTCTTCACTTACGTATTATGAATCCTTGGAATTCTGTACCCTAGAGGGTCGTCAACGTTCCATCATTGCAAAAGGAATTTTGGCACTTATTGCTAAAGGAATGGAGTATAAAAGAAGGATAGTACTGCTGTGATTATACAAGGCATTGGTGGGACCACAGCTGGAGTACTACATACAGTTTTAATCCCTTCACTTGAGGAAGGATTTAATTGCATTGGAGGCAGATCAGAAAAGATTCATGGAATCAATTCCAGAAACAGAAGGCTTGTCTTATAAGGAGTCACTGAGAAATTTAGGCCCTCACCCGCTTGAGTTTGGAAGGATGAAAGGAGATCGAACTGAGGTACATAAGATGTTAAAGGGGTCTGACAAAATGGGCATAGAGTGGATGTTTACCCCACAGAGTGATTTAGAACAAGAAGTCATAGATTTGGGGGAAGAGGTGGTAGATTTAAAACAAAGATGAGGAGAAATTACTTCTTTTAAATGGTCCTGAATCTATGGAAATCACTGCTCCAGAGTGTGGCAGACACCAGAACACTGGATAAATTTAAGGAAGAGACAGACAGATTTTTAATTAGTAACAAATTAAAGGTTTATGGGGAGCAGGCAGGAAGGTGGACTCATAGAATCCCAACAGTGTGCAAGCAGGCCGTTGAATCCATCAAGTCCATACTGACCCTCTGAAGAGCATCAAACCCAGACCCACCCTCCTACACTATCCCTGTAACCCTGCATTTCCCACGGCTAATCCACCTAACCTGCACACTATGGGCAATTTTAGCATGGCCAATCCATCTAACCTGCAGGTCTTTAGATTGTGGGAGGAAACCCACACAGACACAGGAAGAGTGTACAAACACCACACACCCTGAGGCTGGAATCAAACCCATGTCCCTGGCACTGTGAGGCAACAGTGCTAACCACTGAGCCACCGTGCTGAGGAGTTGAGGCTCAGATGAGATCAGCTATGATCAAAACGAATAGCGGAGCAGGCTTGAGGGCCTGAATTGTCTATCCTTGCTCCTAGTTCTTACGTTTGTTGCGTATATTTAAGGATGAGATTGATTGACATTTACCATCGCTGAGATTGAAGGGATGTAGAAAACAAACAGGAAAGCAGAGTTGAAACAGATGATCAGACAACAGTCTAGGCAAAGTACAAAAAGGATTGCAACCCTTCATCAGACACTGACTAGATGGTGAATTACAGGGAAAATTTGAAGGAACCTATCCCTCCCATCCCCTCCACCCCTCAGCAATAAAAAAAGTAAACGTGTTGTTTACAGCATTCCCTTACAATAAACTATGTCCACTGCACAATATTGACAACATATGCTTCTTAACGCCATCCTCTCCCACCATTAAAAACTGGAACTCCCTTCCCCTCAAAACACGACAGAAGCAGTTGCTAGCAAGGTTTGGGACCTGGAGAGTTGCTGAAACTTGCAGTTTAGTTCATGACTTATCGATCCTGTCCTTACCATTATAAAACCACAAGTCAACATGATGAGAGTGAGGGGGAGAAACAGAGAGAAAAACAGAAAAAAAGGTGATGTCAGAACTTGCCAAGATGGGTGGTGCGGGGGTAGGATTTTAATTCTCTTGTAATACCTCAACTCTGACAGAGACCCAATACAGAGAGATACCAAAAATGAGGAACAGAGAGGAAGAATGTGCAACACACTGAGGTAGTAGAGAAAAATAATCATCAAGGTTTCATGTTTTGGAATATTCAGCCCACATTGTAACAATATGGAATTAAATACCTAACAGGCTCACTGCTTGTTTCTGTCTAAAGTTTCCAACGGATTTGCAGGCAGTCCAATAGATCTCCAACTCCTGGATCTAATACACACACTTCCTCTGCCTGCCCTCAACCCGCTCTCCCCTAATGGCATTGGAAGAAGTGATGAGCCTGGCAGGGCAGCAACGTACACCAGAAATCCTGCCAGCTTCACCTAACCTACAGTTGGCAGTGTGGCTTACCAGCACAGTCGTACAATGAGGTGGCCAATTCTCAGCCAAACTGAACTGAGGCCCAGGCTGAAGCTCTATCTCTCTCTTCAGCAATGTATATTTTGTACTTCTATCTCAATGTTTAAGTCCAATGAATTCACAATTCATTGAATTCATTAATCAAGAATTGAAAAAAATGCACAGGTCTCCAGATTCTCAGTTCTCATAGGTAGGGGGTGGGGCTGACAGTGTTTAAGCCTTGGAATGGAGTGACAATGGGAAAAGGTTTGGCTGCTGTTTTGTACTAAACACCTGTTGAAAGTCAATGTACTTCACATTAACCACGTTACCCTCATCAACTCTCTTTGCTGCATCTTCAAACAAACTCCAGAAAGTTAGTTAAACATGATTTCACCTTAAACTCTGTGGTTGAAAGGCAATGAACAATGTACTGTTAGGTATTCCAGATCTTCATCACCAATCTGGTAAATGTTCAACTAATGATGCTAATGGGGAAAGGGTTTAAAGTAAGTTCCTTCGACCTTACAGAAGACTACAAGTATTCAAAATCAATGAGCATCGATACTCCAGACTAATTCATTTGGTTTATTAAGGACCACAATAAATTGTCCACACCAAAGCCAGAAGGTGGGCAACTGTCAAGAAAAATCTGGGCCCATTTTTACCACCTACAAATAGCCAACAGAAACAAATTATCTTGTCATTATCTCATTATATTTTGTGGGATCTTATTGTGAGCAAAATTAGCTGCCACATCTTCCACAGTACAATATTGTTTACAGTGTAAAAATACTGCATAGTCTGTAAAGCACTTTGTGATATCCTGAGGTTGTGAAGGACACCATGTAAAATGCAAATCATTTGTTTTATTTTCACATTCATGGCACTGGTATGCTTATACACTGCTGCAGCATCTTTGACTTGCTTCAGGAATTATTGCATTCAAGAGACTGACATTCCTTTCAGAGCCTGATCCTTTCCAGCTTAAAGGGACATGACTACCTCACTCAAGTTGTTGATGGTTGAGAAATGCAAACCATATGCAAACATCATCACAGTAGATTTTCAATGCAAATCTTACAATTGCACAAGATGGCTCTAAATTGACGGTACAATTCACTGTTGCAATGAAATTCATAGGCTCGTGGGGAATGCAATTTTTGGAGTCACTGTTTGAGAAAACTAAGCCTGAAAACGAGAAATTGTGCCACCTTAAAAGATGACCAAGTAAACCACCGGTTTAATCCCTGATTGTCACCAAAGCTCTAAGCAATGTTGAGTTGCATGCCACATCTAAGAAATTGACAAACAATTCAAGCATCTCTCCAGAATATCAGCTTTGAGAGCAACTCCCAGTGCCAAGCATGCAACACTAGCCTCCCTCCTTGTACTTACTCATTCAGATCGAAGGATGATAGAGCATAGTGACTCAGGTGCCCTTAGCTGCAGCTTCTTTCCTTTACTTGCGTTTCTCCCAAAGGATTCTTATCCTGGACAGTGGTTCCAATTTGAGGAGAGCTGGGCGCAGGGAGGAGGTAGGGGGATTGGGGTGGGGAGGTGTGAATCAGAGCAAAGTCAGGGTGTCATAGGCTTTCAACAGAAGAACACTGATACAGGCGAAGCAGAACCAGCTGGAAGATGTTCGTCGTTCAGAGCCTTCAATGTGTCACTAATCTGTGAATGATCAGAAATCCAGTGGTAAATGGGGACGGGGGGGGGGGGTAACCTCACTGCTAACTCCGCATCTGCAGCAGATACTGCTTGTCTCCTTTCTTTCCCGGGAGTTAAGCCGCTCTTGAATGCTGGAGTGTTACAGTGTGTCAGGTCTGACGACTGGTTTTGCTCAGCTCGCTTCTCTGCAGTGAATGAATGTGCTTTGCATTTCAAGTCAACCCAGCTGCAGTTTGTTTAACTGCCTTCTGAGTAAGCTGTAAACAAGGGAGCTAAGCCAAAAGAGGTCAGCGCCAAGAGACAGAGAGAGAGAGAGAGAGAGAGAGCCACTCACAGGGGCATGGAGGCAGAGACAGAAAGAGCACCAATGCCACTGTACACTCAGTCTGAGGCAGACAGAGAGAGAAACATAGACACCAATACAGATGGAGACAAAGGCACATACAGTTAGACATAGCATATTAGAGAGACAGAATGATAAATGAATCCCAGGAGAAATACAGAAGAGATATATACATACATGTACACGCAGGTGTTTGAAATCCATGCTGACTATTCATCATTGTATTTCTGTTTTTGAGATATTTTCCTATTCTGTTCTTTATCATTTATTACCACCAACATTAACCTGACCAGTCTGCAGACTTCGGAATATGATATAGCTCACCTCTTCATTATTGCTGTCACTTGAGTTATCTGCCAATTGTCTGGCACTGCTCATTTTTCTAACCAACCTTTCCATGTCATGGTATCTCTGCTGCATTATTTATTTATTTAACTATTAATTATTTTGAAAGGCATGGAAGCAAATACAACCTTGTAAAATGGGTATATCACAACTGACGAATATCAAAACTGATAAACGTGAGATTTTCTATCCTGATCGGAAAAATAAAGTTGTTGCATATGATTTGGGAAACAAGACTCAAAAGGGGGAAGAGAAATGAAGGGAGGAACAAGAAAACGCCTATTGAAAGTAGCCACTGGTTAATAAGGCCATGCAAAAGCACTGCACAAAACAAGGCACTGGCTTTCATTTCCAGGTGGATAGAATGGAAACCTAAAGACTTTATGCTAAACTTGTTCTGAGGATGGGTCACTCGACTCGAAATGTTAACTCTCTTTTCTCTCCACAGATGCTGCCAGACCTGCTCAGCTTTCCCAGCAATTTCTGGTTTCGTTTGTGGCTCATGCAAAACTTGTATTGGCTTATTTTGCAGCGTTATGCATATTTCTGGTCACCATAGTGTAGAGAGTGTAACATACATTGACAAGGATAGTATCAAAAAAAAGTTTTATTGATCAGAAATGGGTGAAGTGGTTGGATTTTAGCTGGTTGGGTTGAAAGTTGGTTTGTTAACAGGAATGAGACACTAAAGGAGAGTGGTCACATTTCAGATCAGAAATAAAAGGGTTTGTGCAGGAGTTTCTCACAGCTTGGCTTTGGGAAGCGGATCATTGCTTACTTTTAAACAGTGACCCCTAGTTCTAGATCCTCACATAACAGAAAACACCCTTACCACATTTATCCTGTTAAGGCCCCTCAGGAGTTTATATATTTCAATCTAGTCTCTTATAATTCCTCTAAACTCTAGCCTGCCCAATCATTCCTCATAAGACCATCTACTTTTTCCAGGAATTAGCCTAGTAAACCTTCTCTGAACTACTTCTGATATTTTTATGTCATTTCTTAAATAAGGAGACAATTACTGTATACAGTACTCTAACTGTGGGCTCACCAGTGCTCTGAATAACCATTGCATCACTCACTACTTTTATATTCAATACACAATGGCAGCAGTTCAGCCTTCAACACTATTGTCCCTCGAGACTGATTACTAAACTTAGTGATCTCGGACTCAGCCCCACTCTCTGCAACTGGATCCTCAGTTTCCTGACCCATAGGCCACAATCAGTGAAGACTGGGGACAATATTTCATCCTCACTAACACTCAACACTGGAGCTCCCCAGGGATGCGTACTCAGCCCTCTATTGTACTCACTGTATACCTATGACTGCGGCGCCAAATACCTGACTACTGCCATTTACAAGTTCGCTGATGACACCATCATAACTGGTCGAATCTCAGATGGCAACGAAACAGTCTACAAACGGGAGGTGGAAGACATGGAAAATGGTGCACTGAGAACAACCTAGCTCTTAATGCCGGCAAAACCAAGGAACTCATTATTACCTTTGGCAGGATGTTATTCATGCCCCCCTATACATTTACAGCACAGAGGTGGAATAAGGGGAGAGTGTCAAGCTCCTGAGAGTGGTCATCCACAACAAATTTTCTTGCACACTTCATGCGGACGCACTGGTTACAAAGGTCCATCAACGTCTCTTTTTCCTCAGGCAGCTGAGAAAATTTGGCATGACGGTGAATACCCTTGCCAACTTTTATAGGTGCGCCATCGAGTGCATTCTGTTTGGATGTATCACTACCTGGTATAGCAACTGTACCATTCGAGATCGGAGACGGTTACAGACAGTGGTGAACACAGCCCGGACAATCACAAAGGCCAACCTCCCATCTATAGAATCTATCTACCAGGCCCGCTGTTAAGGAAAGGCTGCCAGCATTGTCAAAGATCCATCCCACCCTGGCAATGTTTTTCTACAACCTCTACCATCTGTAGAAGGTACAGAAGCCTGAATACATGCACCAGCCGGTTTCAAAACAGTTTCTACCCTACTGTTGTTAGAATACTGAATGTACTCACAAACTCTTAACATTCGCCTGTACCTGTGTTTTGTTTTTGTTGCTGTTTACCTATTATTTACTTATCTGTGCTACTTAACTCTGTGATCTGTCAGTATTGCTCACAAGACAAAGCTTTTCACCATGCCTCGGTACACATGACAATAAATTCAATTCAATTCAATGGCTTGATAACATTCTACTAGCATTCCTGATTACTTACAGTTACCAGCTCAGTAACCCGGACTTCTTGCACTCAGGTGTTCAGATTTGCATCTACATCTACATTTATTTGAGCTATAGGGAGAGGCTTAACAGGCTGGGGCTGTTTTCCCTGGAGCGTCGGAGGCTGAGGGGGTGACCTTATAGAGGTTTACAAAATTATGAGGGGCATGGACAGGATAAATAGACAAAGTCTTTTCCCTGGGGTCGGGGAGTCCAGAACTAGAGGGCATAGGTTTAGGGTGAGAGGGGAAAGATACAAAAGAGACCTACAGGGCAACTTTTTCACACAGACAGTGGTACGTGTATGGAATGAGCTGCCAGAGGAAGTGGTGTAGGCTGGTACAATTGCAACATTTAAGAGGCATTTGGATGGGTATATGAATAGGAAGGGTTTGGAGGGATATGGGCCGGGTGCTGGCAGGTGGGACTAGATTGGGTTGGGATATGTGGTCGGTGTGAACGGGTTGGACTGAAGGGTCTGTTTCCATGCTGTACATCTCTATGACTCTATGATCTCAGTGCTCTACAATCCCACTGATATAACATGATTCATTCTTCCTTTCTGCCAAAGTAGACAGGAGAGTGCAATTAATAAAGCATATATATGCCTTATCAACAGTGAAATCGAGTAGCAATGCAGGGTGGGTATGTTAAACCTGTATTAAAACTGGCTAGGCTTGTGTCCAGTTCTGGATACCTCACTTGAAGATAAATGTGAATGGAAAGTGCAGAAAAGATTCACGAGGATGGTTTTGGCACTGAGGAAATTCAGTTACACAGACAGAAGGTGGGATGTTGCTCCTTTGAGGAAGGAAGATAGAGGTGAGATTTGATGGAGGTCGAAGAGATGTAGAGCTGTATAGCAACTCATCTGTCCAACTTCGGTCCAACTCATCTGCGCCGATCAGACACCTTAAATTAATTTAGTCCCATTTGCCAACATTTGGCCCATATCCCTCTAAACCCTTCCTATTCATCTACCCATGTGTTCAAATCTATGAAGGTTTGGGAGGAATAGGTAAGGATAAACTGTTCCCATTGGTGACAGAACTGAGTACCAGAGACTGCTGATTAAGTTAATTGGCAAAAGAAGCATTGGTGACATGAGGAAACAAACTGTATCACGTAAAGGTTTAAGGTTTGGAATGCTCTGTCTGAGACTGCGGTGGAGGTAAATCCAATAGAAAATCGAACTATTGAAAAGAAAGAAGGGGCACGCTCAGGATGATGGCTGGAGACCCATCAACTTTACAAATGGGACACAGTCCCAAAGTAGTCTCCTGTCCCCATGGTTGCCTCTGATCTGCTTCCAGATTCAGTGGGCCTGATCCCATCCTGGCCTCAGCTCTTGGCAGCTCAAAATGGCATGCAGCATACTTTCTAACTACCCTTCTATCAAGGTAGGACTGCTGAGTCAGGACATTCCCCATCTTCAGGAAAGTACACACACATTGTCAGAAACGATGTGAAAAGGACAATTTACATACACACACATAAACTGAAAGAGACAGATGGAGAAATTTGACCAGAGAATCTATCTTCCCTTCAACACAACCCCTGGTGTTTCTGTGAAGAGTTTTTTGATCAGATGGTTATCTTTACTGAAAGAACATCAGAGAAAATGGTTCATAAGAGACAAGAGTATCAGGTTTCAAAACATTTTTAAAAAGAATCCATATGTCAACTGGGAAGGGTTCAGAGGGCAGAATGGTAAAGGAGCCTCCCCAAATATAGCTGTCTAGTGACTGTCCTATTTTTAAAGCCAATCTGCCAATCTCCATTAAAATAAGCACAGTTCCCAAATGAGCTGTAAATCATGATTAAAATACCCACCGATAATTTGCACGGGGGTTCTGCTGAACTCAGCAACAACATTTTACATCTGTATGGAGGTTTGAAGTGGGAAAATGTCCTGAGGCAGCTTGATTACAGAAAGACTGATACCAACCCATATCCAGGAGGATGAGGAAGGTTGAACAATGGTCTTGGTCAAAGAGGCAGGATTTTAGGAAGTGGAGGTGGGGATGTGCAGGGAGGCTTCAGTAAGGGAACTCCAGAGCCCATTTTCCAGGCAACTGTAGGCACACACACTATTGGCACAACTTTGGGAAGGTGGGATGCATGAAACCCAAGAGGAATGTGGGTTGAGGCCTGGTGTACGTTAAAGAAACAGGAATGGCTAAGGTCAGAGCAGGATTTGAACACAAGAATTTCAATTTTAAAAGTTAGCCAATGTAGTTCAAAAGGTTTATTTGGAAGTTCAAGCTTTCAGAGCGCTGAAGGAGCAGCACTCTGAAAGTGTGCACTTCCAATTAAACCTGTTGGACTATAACCTGGTGTCATGTGATTTTTAACTTTGCCCACCTCAGTCCAACACCAGCACCTCCACATCAGGGCCAGTGTAGGTTAGGGGTGCAGCCGAGAAGGATACATGGGAACTTGATACGAGTTAAGTTACAGCCAACAACAACTTACATTCAACATTGTAAAACATCTTGCAGAGCATTATGAAACAAAATATCCCACAAAGCCATATAAAGAGATATTTGGATGGATGATCAGAAGCTTATTTAAGGAACAGCTTAGAAGAGGAAGATAGACAAGCTGGAACTCCAGAGCTTCGGGTTTTAAGGCACAGCAAATGGTCTGATGAATGAAAGAAGCAGAGGAGAGTGAAGATCTCAGAGGATTGTGGAGCTGGAGGAGATGACTGAGACAGGGAGGGCCAAGGATGTGGAGGGATTTGACAGCAGTTGTAAAACCCAAGCATTGTTTAACCAGAGATCAGTATATGTACAAATTAACATTCAGACACATTGCCCAGGAATAGTCCAATCAGGCTGCGTCTCTCATTCACATTGAAGAGTTTTAATGGAAAAATTAGATTGAGGAAAAATATTCAGCATAAAACTTCATAAGATTTGGCTGATTCTCTGCTGGGAATCAGGAATTAGTGAATGGAATTCACTTCACCCTCTAACCAAGCTATTTGCCGAAGACTTTTCAAATTGGCATCAGATAGTACGTCACATCACACTACGCATGGCAAAGGTGACCCCGGGATTATGACTATGAAGGAAATGGAAAGAAGAGGGCGGCATTCACTGAAACAGAACATTTGAAGGGAAAACAAATAACTAAGAATCTTTATAACCACAGTGGCTCAGTGGTTAGCACTGAACATAGAACATAGAAAAATACAGCGCAGTACAGGCCCTTCAGCCCTCGATGTTGCGCCGACCGAAGCCTACCTAACCTACACTAGCCCAATAACCTCCATATGCTTGTCCAATGCCCGCTTAAATGACCCTAAAGAGGGAGAGTCCACCACTGCTACTGGCAGGGCATTCCATGAACTCACAACTCGGCATTCCATGAACTCACAACTGCTGCCTCACAGCGCCAGGGCCCTGGGTTCCTGCGACTCTCTGTGTGGACGTTGCACATTCTCCCCTTGTGTCTGTATGGGTTTCCTCCGGGTGCTCTGGTTTCCTCCCACAGTCCAAAGATGTGCAGGTTGGGTGGATTGGCCGTGCTAACTAGCCCATAATGTTAGGTGCATTAGTCAGGGGTAAAAGTGAGGAAATGGGTTTGGGTGGTTTACTCTTCAGAGGGTTGGTGTGGATTTGTTGGGCCAAACAGCCTGCTTCTACACAGTCGGGAATCTAATCTAACCCAACCTCAACCTCAGGTGGTTACAACGTGGAGTGTAAATTATGTAACACTTCAAGAGGCAAATGAATGATTTCCAACATGGTTCTTAAACATCAGAAGCATCAAAGGATTATAAGCTCGTGCAAACATTATGAGAGTATTGAGTATAATACCACAAGACAAGCAAGTCAATCTCAACACTTAATAGAGGATTAGGTTAACACTTGGGAAAGGAGAAAATATTAGAGGATGTGAGGGGGAAAGCCAGAAAGTGAAATAGTTCTGGTGTGAAGTGTCACCATGCCAGGAATGTTGGACCAAATATACTTCTCTGTTGGAAAAGCAATCACTTTCTGTGTGGAACAGTGAGAGAGGAATCATGTCAGCAAGTCTCAGGGGAGCTAGATAAATCTATTGGTGATTGAAGGGTTTATGAGACAGAGCTCAGTCTGGTATTTTTCAACTTCTGGACTTGAGTGTTAGAATGGTCTGTCCAATGGTTAAAGATCTCTCGGTATCATTTTAGGAAAGACAGTTTGTTCAATATGCTGACCACATTCATCCTCAACCACATAAACAACTCAACATTGCTGATTATGAGACTTTGCTTTACACTAATTAGCCACTGCATTGATAGGCATCACAACAGTGACTATTCCACAGAAATGACTGCAGAGCATGCTCGGGACATGTTTTCCCATGAGGTCCCTATTCTAATCAACAAACTTAATTGCTTCTTGGAAGGTAGAGATTTCAATTACTATCTGTGTCTTGCATTTTGTTTTATAGGAATCCCATGTTTAAAGCAGAAGAGGCACAGAAGAGACGGGAAACAAAGGTGCAAAATTATAGAATCGTGAAGTCCTAGGGCACAGGAGACCACTCTACCCTTCATGACCATACTGGCTGTTAGAAAGAGCTATCCAATTGCTCCCAGTCCTCTGCCCACTTCCCACAGCCCAGCAAAGGTGCAGGTATTATTGGATATTTCTGACTGCTTTAAGTCTCACTAAACTGTGTAATTATGTTCAATACTGTTGTGTGAACCAGCAATTGCAAATAAGGTAAATCCTCTGGCCTTTCTCTCTCTCTCTCTCTCTCTCTCTCTCACACTCACACACACACACACATATACACACACACTCTCTCTCTCTCTCTCTCTCTATCTGCATCAAGAAAGACAAAAAGCAGTTTAACATCGAGGCTGTGGGCACTTCAAAACTAACTCATGCCACCACTCCCACCCCACCTCACCCCCACGCCCCTCCCCACCCCTTCCCTTATTAAAAAAAACACAACGGCAGGTTAGAAGGTGAGCAAGTCTGCTGACTCCTACCAAAAAGGGTTTTAGTCACTGAGGTCTTTCTATTTCGAAAATTCTCACCCTTGTTGTCAAATCCCTTTGTGCTCTCCCTATCTCTGAAATCTGCCCCCAGCAGAATATCCCTCTGACATCTCCTGATTTATCCGATTTTGACCAGACCCCTGTTTCCGTCACTGGTGTAATACCCTCCCAAAACCTCTCCACTTCTCCACTTGTCTTTCATTCTTTAAGGCCTCTGCCTACTCATTTGACCACGCTGTTGACTATCTGCATTTCACGGAAGCACAGAATTGTTATGACAAAGGGGGCCATTCAGCCCAGTGTTTGTACCACCTTGTCAAATGAATCTCATTACCATCTGCCAATCTCCTGCTTCTACCCCATATCCTTGTATATTATTTTTATCCAAATAATTATCCAATTCCATACACTGACTATGAGCTGAGTGGAAACATTTTTCCTCATTTCACCTTTGCTTCTTTTACAGATCACTTTAAACTTAGGCCCCTGTGTTTTTGTTCCATTTGCTAGCAGGAAGAGCCTCTCCCTCTGTACTTTGTCCAGCCCGCTCATGATTCTGAAAACCTCTGCCAGATGGTCTCTTAACCTTTTTCTCTCCAAGGAGAACAGCCCCAACTTCTTCAATCCATCCTCATCAGTGAAGTTTCCCTTCCCAGTCTAGTATATCACGTTCGCATCCTTTCTACAATGTGGCATCCCAAACTGTGTACAGTACTTCAGCTGAGGTGTAACACGTGTCTCGAACATGTTCAGGATCATCTTCCTGCTGTTGTACTCTGTGCCCCCATTGATAAAGCCATGGCTACTGTAAGCTTTACTTCTCAGTCCATGGCTGTCTCTCTGTCACCCTGCCTAATCTTTGGCCCCGTTATGTTTTCCCTAGATCACTGGACTGTGTGCAGCTCTTGTCTCATTCAAATAAAACACAAAGCATTAAACAAAATGCCTGACATTGCACATCATTACTCCTGTGGCTGTCTGTCACTGGGGTGAGTCAACCAATGTTTTGGTAAATAGACTGCTAAAAGTTCTATCTCACAATTCTCAAAGAGGGATCCTCTATTTAAATGTAATTCCATACAATTACAGAGTCAAGAATACTGTTGGAAGCCCTTGGAATACTGGATCAGAATTATTCTTTGATTTGGCCAGTGTTTATTTGGCCCCAAAAGTGGAATTCATTGGGTGGAGCATATTTAAAAGTTGTATCTCTGTCCCTCAGCCCATTTTGAAAACAATTGAGCAGTCTCTTCTCAGTTCCAAGTCTTCATACCCAATGGGATGGATACGAGGTTGAGAAAGGAGTTGGGGCAGTCTCTATGTGGGAGCAAATCCACAACATAGTACCCTCTTTGAGTGAATACACTCTGGGAGCAAAAGGAATCCCAGTTTCCAGGAACCAAAAGTTAAAACATTTGGAAGTCAGGAATAAGTTAGCGAGTAAGGCACTTTTTGTTTTAAAAAGGGGTAAGGTTGGGTGTCCCTCTAGATTAAGGAAAAGGGCAAGAAGGCAGGTCGATAGCAATGTTGCCAAAATCCACCATTTTCAAAGGGATTCTCAATTTCACTGGGGGTCTTATCGTAGCAAGGAGGTTGTGCAGCAGAAATTGGCATCAACTCAGCACAGGCTCTACCTTAAAAGCACACACCTACAGTAATCCCTTTGAGAAATGTAAACTCCCCACCATGGTATACCGAGGGCTGAGGCACTTTGTATAATCCCCCAGACTGTGTGTCCGACGTGAAATGGATATTGTCAATATGAGCTGTAATTGTAAGTGTAACAAGACAACTCATTATCCACATAATATATTGGAATAAAGTGATTTGGGTTGCACTTTATATAATGCTCAGTTTGAATTGTTACACAAAATCCCTTTAGAAATGCGACAAATAAAATGTATTTATCTGCAATGAAACCATTGAGCTGGGTCAATTAATGAAGGGGATGGATGTGTTGGGTCCAAGTGCCTTTTGTTGACCACCACTGCCTAAGTCGTAAGGACATGGACTCTGCACAATTAAATTCTCATGAGGCATGAGTCTTCCGTATTGAAGCAAGCCATCAAGTGTTTGATCTGTCTTTCATTCTGTTATCCAGAAATGACTGAAAAAACGTAACTGCTTCAGACAGCGATAAATGAGGTGACCCATGACACCCAGGGGTCTGCCTGCTTCTCTCATCGATGCATCCTGGCTTTAATGAGATTCCAACTGCACCATGCTCGTTGTCTCGAGGCTTCATTCCAATCATTCAGCTTCTGCCAGACACACAGACAAACACACTACAAATGGGCAAGACAGCAAGGGAAACAAAGCAGCTCTCTAAACTGGTTCCTAAGTATATTGGGTGTTGCACGGAGAATTGAAACAAAGCACTCGTTTCAACCACCCAGATATTTACTTTTCGCCAAGGGGGCAGTAGATAATCAAGGGCTTGATTGGTCAGAGCATGCACATATATACACCTCGATGCATTTCCTTCTCGAACAGGGACCACATGGATATATTTAGGCTGACTTAATTGGAAACTCATCAACAGGGATATTTAAAGGAAAATCATCTCCTAGCAGGATTGTTTGTTTGGTCGTTTTCTTATTTTTAACCCTGGCATTGACTACTCTAACAGTTGACTCTCAGACTAGTCTCAAATGAAAGTCTCCCTCTGTTCACCACTGGTTGGAGTCCTAACTTGGAAAGGGTTTCGAGTAGTCTTAATCCAATTCTGCGTATGTCAATCCTAATCAATTAACCACCTCGTCAGCACCAAATCAGATACGGGGCAATTAAGACAGTGCTCTTTGAGGCTAAAAAATACCAGTGTAGGGGACTGACAAAAGGGGCTTTAACTCCCTCACCTGACCTGGGAATGTGGAACAAAAGCAGCAAAGATGTCCCACTGACCAAAAACAACATCCTTCATCCAAACGAGTACAAGAGTTAATTCACAGGAATAAATTACGACGGCTGTCAGCACTCTCTTCAACTCAGATAATTCTCGGCAACTGTTTTTAAAGGGTCCCCATGGGTGACACACACTCCCTAAATTACTTCCTGAAAGTTTGCATCTATGACAGAGGGGAAGTGTTGTCATGGCAACATGTTCTGGCAGAGCTCCACAGTGATACAATCAGTAACCCGGTGGCACCAACCCATCGTTAGGAAGTGAGCGAGCTTCGCACAGTGAGAAAGAAACACTCTGGATCCGAGACATCGCCTCCACGTGCAGTGACATCTGGACCATCTCTACGGAGAAAGTGAGGACTGCAGATGCTGGAGATCAGAGCTGAAAAATGTGTTGCTGGAAAAGTGCATCTCTACGGAGCTGGGATGGCAGGACAGACAGATGCAGAGAAGGACCAGATCAGTTAGGAATATCTTCACTGGCGTTCAGAAGAAATAGGGGAGATTTCATAGACACCAATAAATTCCAACAGGAGTAGACTGGATCAATGCAGGAAGGATGTTCCCAGTAACTGTGGAATCCAGAAACAAGGTCATGGTCTAAGGATACAGGGGAGGCCATTCAGGACTGAGATGAGAAAACATTTCTCCAACCAGACAGTGGTGGGTCTGTGAAATTTTCTGTCATAGAAAGTGGTCGAGCCCAAAGGATTGAATGCTTTCAAGAAGGAGTTAGATATAGCTCTTCGGGCTAAAGGGATCAAAGGATATGGCATAAAAGCATGGACTTAGTTGGATGATCTGTCATGATTGTGTTGAATGGTGAAGCAGGCTGAAAGGGTCAAATGGCCTACTCCAGCTGCATTGTATATGTTTCTACATTTCTACCACAGCACTTCTGGATTAAACAAGCTCCTTGAAAGTGGAGTCGCAGGTAGATAGGATAGTGAAGGAGGCGTTTGGTATGCTTTCCTTTATTGGTCAGAGTATTGAGTACAAGGGTTGGGAGGTCATGTTGCGGCTGTACAGGATTTTCAAAGTTTGGGAGAAGATTTGTAGCTCGAGTGCTCGCTGTTGTGGTTCTGTTCGCCGAGCTGGGAATTTGTCTTGCAAACGTTTCGTCCCCTGTCTAGGTGACATCCTCAGGGCTTGGGAGCCTCCTGTGTACAGGATGTTGGTTAGGCCACTGTTGGAATATTGCATGCAGATCTTGTCACCTTCCTATCGGAAGGATGTTGTGAAACTTGAAAGGACTCAGAAAAGATTTACAAGGATGTTGCCAGGGTTGGAGGATTTGAGCTATAGGGAGAGGTTGGGGCTGTTTTCCCTGGAGCATTGGAGGCTGACGGGTGACCTTACAGAGGTTTATAAAATCATGAGGGGCATGGATAGGATAAATAGACAAAGTCTCTTCCCTGGGGTGGGTGAGTCTAGAACTAAAGGGCATAGGTTTAGGTTGAGAGGGGAAAGATATAAAAAAGACCTGAGGGGCAAATTTTTCACACAAAGGGTGGTACATGTATGGAATGAGCTGCCAGAGGAAGTGGTGAAGGCTGGTACGATTGCAACATTTTAAAGATATCTGGATGGGTATATGAATAGGAAGGGTTTAGAGGTATATGGGCCAGGCGCTGGCAGGTGAGGCTAGATTGAGTTGGTGTATCTGGTCGACATGGAGAAGTTGGACTGAAGGGTCTGTTTCCGTGCTGTACATCTCCATGATTCTATGACTCTAATCCCTCCTCTTTGGCCTTAACATCCCCTGTCAAACAGACACGACTATTTATGCTAATCTCTAACAATATAAGGGACTCCATAAAGAAGCCCAATTTGAGGGAGCTCATTACCAGCCAGATGCCTAGTGGGAATAACACTCCCTCTTTCATTCTTACACATGCCCAGTTTAAAAATAGCATCTGTCAGGTGGTTGGAAATCAAATTCTCTTCAGAGCTTCAAGCATAAAAATACTGATAAATAAAGCTTGACAGATCAAACTAAAATAGGAGAGAAAAGAGTTACCTAGCATCAACAGAGGAATATGCGATAAAAGATGATAAAAGATGAATCAAACCCTCTTCTAATAATTTAAGCTGATAAGGCTGAACCATCACCAAATCACAAAACTGTCATGGTGCAGGAGAGGCCATTCAGTCCGTCATGCGTGTTCCAGCTTCTCAGACAAACACCATTACCTCATGTCAATCTCCTGCTTTCTCCACCAAACTCTTGAACATTATTTGTATCCAGAAAAAAGTCCATTCTTTTCGATTACCTCAATTTGAACCTGCCTCCATCAGACTTCAGGCAGTGCATTCCTGAATTACTTTCATCCACTTTCAGCCAGAGGTGCCCTAACGGATGATTCATCTCGGCCTCTTCCAGAGATCCCCAGCATTACAGATGCCAGTCTTCAGCCAATTCGATTCACTCCACATGATATGAGCTATGGGCCCTGACCACATTCAACAACAGTACTGAAGACCTGTGCTCCAGAACCCCTCCGAGCCAAGCTCTTTCAGTACAGTTACAACACATGCATCTACCTGACAATGTGGGCTTTTGCCCAAAACGTCAATTTTGAAGCTACTTGGATACTGCCTGAACTGCTGTGCTCTTCCAGCACCACTAATCCAGAATGTGGAAAATTGCCCAGGTGTGTCTTGTACATAAAAAGCAGGGCAAATCCAACCCAGCCAATTACCACCCCTTCAGTCTACTCACGATCATCAATGAAGTGATGGAGGGAATTGTCAACAGTCCTCTATAACCAGAAATAGGCTACATTTGAGAGACTAGACTGCAGTCTCTCTCCTCTCCTTCTCTTCATTCCACTCACAGTGAATGTGAAATTCTCCCATCAGAAACACGGCAACAAGGCAAGCCAGCATTTCAAAAAGCTTCTTTCTTCGCAAGAAATAAGGCAGCGCTTCCCCTCTGAGATCAGGATCCATGTGTGTCAATTTTAACATAATGTACAAGTCATATCGAGTTGTGCCCACCATTGAAATCAATGGAAGTAGTGTAAGCCTGTGATTCTACCCAATCCTGGAAGTTGCATTAAAATAATCCTCATTGAAATTGCCAGACACCTCTTCCCACAAATCCATGTTTCCAAAAACGCTGGGTTTGTCATTCAATGCTCACAGTTCCAATGCGATCAGAGCTCATAGGCAGGGGAACAATGTTACTTCAATCTCTGCTTCAGTTTGAAGCAATGGTTTTCACATCGCCATCTCTGTCAAACAAAAATACAGATGCAGAAACACATCTTTCTGTAGCTGGGAAAGCACAGCTTTCATTCAGTAGATGGTTCAATAGTAGGACATGTCACTTTGGGCTCTGAACATGCATCGAAGATAGAAAAATTAAAACACATTTTACAGATCATAAAGTTAATATGAACCCAAGAAACCCAAGAAATACTGCAGCCTGGATGACTGCAGCTCCAACAACACTCAAGCAGTTTGATACCATCAAGCAACCCGTTTGATTGTCACCACATCCACAAGCATCTACTCCCTCCATCACCGATGCTCAGTAGCAGCAGTGTGTACTATCTACAAGATGCACTGCAAAGATCCTCGGACAGCACCTTCCAACCCACAACCATTCCCATCTAGAAGAACAAGGGCAGCAGGTACAAGGGAAGAGCACCGCCTTCAAGTTTCCCTCCAACCCACTCACCATCCTAACCTGGAAATATATTGCCAATCCTTCAATGTCGCCAGGTCAAAATCCTGGAATTCCCTCTCTACTGGTCAAGCCACAGCAGGTGGACTGCAGCAGTTCAAGAGGGCAGCTCACCACCACTTTCTCAAGGGCAGTTTGGGACAGGCAATAATTGCTGACCCAGCCAGCAACACCCACATCCTACAAATGAATAATAATCTTTCAAAAGCCAGTCTGCTGATGATCAGATTTCTCCCTCACGATCACAGCCAGATGGTCTATTTTAGTGACTGAGGGGTGAGGAGTCAATGTTAGCCAGAACTTGAGGGGAAAACTCTAGTGCTCTTCTTCAAAATGGTACCATTTAGATCTTCAATACCCTGGGGAAGACAGATGAGGCCTTGGGTTTACCCTTAACTGGAGGCAATGGGGTGGTGACAATGTCACTCGATGAGCTAGCCAAATACTGCCGGGCTTATGTTTTAGGGACATGGCTTTAAATCCCACCATGGCAGGTGGTGAAAATTTGAACTTGCAACAATAAAATTCTGGAAGACAAAGCTGACCTAATGGCGACCCTGTAACCACTGTTGATGGGTTTTAAAAACCCAGCAGGGGTTCACAAATGGTCCTTCAGGGAAGCAAGGCTGATGTCCTTACTTCACTGGCTTACATGTGAATCCAGCCCACAGCAGTGTGATTGACTGTTAACTGCCCTCTGGGGCAGTTAGGGATGGCCAATAAATACTGACTTAGCCAGTGATGCCCAGCCATCCCCAGTGCAAACTGAGTAAAACATCTCTGGAGATGGCAGCTCTGACTGTGCTGAGCATCAGGTGAGATTTTGTGCTTGTGTAGGAGTGAACTGATGGCATTAACTCTCTGAATCAACCACTGAACCATTCAATGTGCACACAGCATTAAGTCTTTGTCCTGTCCCACGACTATCCTTTCATTCTTTCTTCATCTTCCCTTGTCCTATCCTGTCCCTCACCTTTCCTTTGGAAGGTAATGACAAACAGGAGTAGGCCATTCAGCCTATCTACTTTACCATTCATCTTGATAATTGCTCACTATCAACCAGAATTCCACTTTCCCAAGTTGTCCTCATGACTCTGGACATGATTAGCCTTCAAGATTCACTTCAACATGCCAAAGAATCCTCCTCCTCTCATTCCTAAATGGTCTACACTTTATCTGGATGTTATGTCCCTTGGTTATATTCAGTCACCAGTCAGAAAAAAACATCTATACCTGCCTTGCCACATCCCGACAAGAATTGGGAAGTCTCAACGCTGTTAGCCTTCATTCTTCATAACTCTAGGAAACGGGAACAGAGGATTCAGGCAAAGTCTCCTCAATCTGTCCTCGTAAAACAATCCCAGGTTATCTGGTGAACCTCCGCTGTACTCCTTCTGTGGTAAGTGTATTGCTTCTTAGATAAGGGGATTAACACTGTGCACAATACTCCAGGTGAGGTCTCACTGTTGCTGGACACAACTGCAGGAAGATATCTCTACCCCTGTGCTCAAATCCTCTCATGCTGAAGGACAACATGCCACATGCCTTCCAAACTGCCCTGCTGTACCTTACTGCTAACTTTTACTGATTCATGAACCCAGGTCCCTTCAGACACCATTCCCCCAATACTTCCCAACAGCTCGTCATTTAACAGTTATTCTGACTTTTAGACTTTCTACGAAATAAATTGATGCTACAGACTGCAGCTGCCATCCCATTAAGTCACATGAGCAGCCACAGTATGAACACCTAATTTAGCTGGGCTTAAAACACAGAGACTGAATGACCCGGAGAAATAGTTCCCACTCTAACTCCTGCCCTATGGCACAGGCAGAACTAACTCCAAACAGTCCCAGATAAAGTATGCCAAAGATTTCCTTTCCGGCAGTTTGTAGGCAGTACGCTGCACAGTGTAACCACAGAAATCTGGCTCCTGTTCCTCCGACAGGCACACCGCCAAGTTTCCATTGAAGTTTTTTTTCTCTCGCGTAAAATCCTTACAACTTAAGGAGGAACAGTCTCTTTCAAATTGCAGGATTCCAGAGCCAGGAGGCCAGGCTCATAAAGGTGAAGCAGAGCTCTTGACAAGTGGGAACAGGGTAACGTGTTTGATCAGGGTTTGGAAAGGTGGAAAATCTTTTAAACAATGGAGCTCTGTTGACTTTTCACTGTGGCACTTGAACCAGAGAATCCCGACAGTATGGAAACAGGCCATTTGGCCCAACAAGTCCACACTGACCCTCTGAAGAATATCCCTCCCAGAACCATTTCCCTACCCTATTACTCTACATATCCCCCTGACTAATGCACCTAGGCTATACATTCCTGAACACTATGGGCAATTTAGCATGGCCAATTCACCCTCACCTGCACATCTTTGGACTGTGGGAGGAAACCGGAGCACCTGGAGGAAACGCAGGCAGACACAGGGAGAATATGCAAGCTCCACACAGACAGTTGCCTGAGGGTGGAATCGAACACAGGTCCCTGGCACTGTGGGGCAGCAGTGCTAACCACTGTGCCACCATGCTGCCCCCACTGGGCCACCGTACCAATTTTAAATCAAAAGAATGGGTTTTACCAGCACTAGAGGAGTTGGGGAGGGGGATTGAAATGATGACAGGGCGCACAATGCTTTCCCACCACCATGCCATTTACCAACAATGGCAGAGGTTGGTAAAGGAGAAATTGAGCAGAGGATGGTGTTGCTAGCTTTTAACTTACACAAGGGGGTGCCTTATGAACCTGGTATTGTCCCTTCTGCTGGAGCTGGGGTGGAGAGTCTGGATCAGTGGAGGGCTCATATTCCCACACACCTTCCCACTGTGACTACCTCCCCTATCCAACTGTCCTCACCACCTCTTGCCAGCCTGGTAGACCCAACCCCCTACTCCATCTGTTGGGGTGGGAAGCATTCATCACTCAGCTGACTGCATTCCCAGCCGTGACCACCATTCCCGGAGGCAATACCAAGGAGCTGCCGACCCTCCAAAATGTCTGGCAGCTCTTGAAGGAGGGATCTTACCCTTCTGTCACAGTCAATGGTGGAATTTGAATTCAATAAAAAAAATCTGGAATTAAGAGTCTAATGATCACCATGAATCTATTGTTGAAAATCCGATCTGGTTCACTAATGTCCTTGAGGGTAGGAAACTGCCATCCTTACCTGCTCTGGCCTACCTGTGAGTCCAGACCCACAGCAATGCGGTTGGCTCTCGGGGCAATTAGGAGTGGACAATACATGCTGACTCAGCCAGCAACACCCTTATTCCGTGCATGAATAAAGAAAAACAAAATAGGGTCTGGAGCCCCCATGGCAACCAATTCACTGCCAAATGAGCTAAAAGCACGGTTGGGGGTTCCCAAATCACCAACATTTGCTTGATCCACCCTGACGGCATTGTTTCAGCCTTAACCTCATCTTTGCTAAAATCAGAATTACTTGCCTGAGTTCTGTTTTGTGACGCACGTCTAAGTCTGGAGTACACCACACAAGAAAGTAAACTACTTGGCATCTTTATGGCACCTTTCACAACCTCAGGATGATTCACAGTCTATATGAGGCACATTTAAGCTGTAGTTAATGTTGTTACATAGAAAACACCAGGATCCACTTCATAAACAGCAAGGAGTCGGAAACAGCAATGGGATACATCACCCAATAATCTGTTTTGGTTGTATTTATCCAAATAATGGAAGTACTTGTTTATATCTTAGATTTCCACTATTCCCAGGGTTTTGTCTGTCATAACCCAGTTTTAAATGTTGGTCAAGGATTCAGTTTTTGTCAGGACACAGGTAGAACTTCCATTCTCTTCAAGAAATGAGTAGCATGGTGGCTCAGTGATTAGCACTGCTGCCTCACAGTGTCAGGGACCTGGGTTGAATTCCACCATCAGGCGACTATCTGTGTGGAGTTTATGCATTCTTCCTGTGTCTGCATGGGTTTCCTTTGGATGCTCTGGTTTCCTCCCACAGTCCAAAGATGTGCAGTTTCGATGGATTGGCCATGCTAAATTGCCCATGGCATCCAGGGATGTGCAGGTTAGGGGGATTAGCCATGGGAAATGCAGGGTTACAGAGATAGGGTGGGTGGGTCTGGGTGAGATGTCTTCGGGAGGGTCAGTGTGGACTCAATGGGCTGAATGGCCTGATTCCAACAGTAAGGGATTCAATGCAAATGGTACCAATGGGAGGTTTTGGCGCTAGATGAAAGAACAGATGTGTGGTAAGGCAGTACATGCAACAGTGCGGCACCTTCTCAGGACCACACCGAGGTAACATACTCAAAGTCTGCAAATCGACTTCATGATTCAACAGCATGAGCTCTATCACTGAGCTGTAGCTAAAACAGATAATACTCTTCACCTCAGTATAGTCTATGGTTGTTAATTCAACTGCTGAACACGGAGAGCATATGAGGGTAGAAGGCTAACATTCCAAGCTAGAATTGTGCATAGGTGTACATGAATAATCATTCTAAAGCGAGGGTCACCGACAGCCCTTCCTTCCAATTTCACCCCACAAACCCCTCATCTCACCCTCACTCATGCATGACCTGGGTCCTTATTTGACTCTCGGCCTTTTTTATGCAGACTCGGAGCAGACACAGTTCCTGGTTGCATTGACAAGAATGAAGAGCTGCAAGGGTACATTCTAATGAATACTCTATTCTCGAGGTCTTCGCTAATGGGAGCTTTGTGGAGCCACCTCCTGTAGTCTACCATTATCAAGAATAAATATAGCCCAAGGTGGAGTGCTGACCAGGTCAGAGGCAGTCCCCCTGTAGAAGCAAGGTGAACCAAATCCAAGACAGAGAGTTGAATATGTAGGTCATGATGGCTCAGCCTCTTGTGCACTTTCCAAATGGTGGCTCAATTATGGCAGAATGACCTTTCAGAAATGTCGACTCAAATCTTTGGATCCTGGACAATAATCCCCATCGTTTTAAAGAATGATAATGATAAACACCAAACATCTTTTTTGCTGTGTTTTTCCTTAACATATTTGACTTCTCTAGTTATCTTTTTGTGGCATTTCTTTGTTTGGACAACAATTACTGACAAGGAAAATTCAGAGTGCAGGCCTGGCAGAGTTTGTAACAATTGGTTTCAGAGGCCTATAGTTTGATAACATGATCACTGTGGACTGGAATCACTAGCCTGTCTGATTCAAAGATAAACTCAACTATATTATAACTGGAGAATGTCCCTTTTATTTTTTTATCATGTATCTTTAGTGAAGAGTTGATTCTATCAGTGTAGAAAACCCTCTCTTGCTGAATAAAATGGGGAAGGATGAAATGGCTGCATTGACATATTGGCACCTGAATCACTTTGCAATAAATGGATTTATTTTTTGTACAGCAGTAAGTCAGGACATCAGATGGACTTCCCTTCTTGAATTGAACCATTTCTGTCGACTTGAGAAGGGAGACATGTTTAGACATGCAAATAAAAAGACACTATCTCTGATAATGTAGTATTGAGACCTCCATATAGCTGCTCGTGGCTGGCTGGATTACAGGCTGAGCTTAAAATTGAGGCTGAAATCGAGAATCTCTTGACACAGAAGTGAAAGGCCAATCAAGTAAGGCTACATGGTGACAACATCATCTCAATTATTGAGGGAATAGAAGGCTGAGGAAGATAAGCAGTTGCACAGCATACAGGGTGGGAACTGTATGTGGCTGTATGTGTGTGTGTGGTTCGTTTGTGTCTGTATGTGTGCCTCTGCATGTGTATTTGTGTCTGTATGTGCATCCGTGTGTGTGTGTGTGTGTGTGTGTCTGCCCGTATGTGTGTATCTGTGTGTGTGTGTGTCTGTGTGTGTGTGAAATCATCTTGATATCTTGACAAAAAGCTGTCCCCCCATTATGTCATTGCAGCAACAAAAATAAAATGTTAGAACGTGTGACACAATCACTTATGGGGAGCAGGAAGTGTGTTAGAGCTAATAATCCTTTCAAATGGGCTGGTGGATGAAGGAGTCAATTGCTAGAGGCTTTCTTTTGCTATGTTGGGGATGAGGACCACTGCAGATTGGGTGATAATGTTAAGCAATGTTTGCCAGTGTGGACAATGCCAGATGAGCACATGATTCATTTCAGCTGTTGATGATCCTCATGGTGAAAAAGGCCAACATGGAAGAAGAGTCTCATAAACAAATATCTGAATGAAGTTCTTTTCCCCATCCTGCAATACCTCGTGTCATTCACAAGTTTGCTACTCATATCCTAGTGCACTGAGTCAGTCTCACGTGGCACCTTTGCACTCTCGAACCTGCTCCCAGTCCAGCAATGTATCAATCTTAAACCTTCTGTCCTTGATTTCTCCAGGCATGCTTTGTTCCTCTAACTGTTTGTTTGCTCCTCTAACCTTACAACCATCAGGGATCTTTAGGTTCCTCCAAGTCAGGAACCTGTATTTCCACAATTTGCATTGTTCCATCAATGGCAGCTACACCTTCAGCTGCTTAGACCCAAAGCTTTGGAATTCTGCTCTTACCTTCAAGATGTTCCCTCAAACCTGCTTCACCATCCCAATGTCTCCTCATGGAGCAAATTCTATTTAATAACGTGCCTTGTGGGATTGTTCATGACATTGAACAAATGATTATGCAAGTTTTTATTGTCAGGAGCTGTGAACCTGTACTCCATCAAACCACTCACCTTCAGGAACGGAGAAGAAATTAGGATGGAACATATGAAGAGAAGGTGGGAGATATTGGGGCGTTGTGGAAACCAAATGAGGAAAAAGGACATCAAATGTTAAGAAAATAAATCATCCGTTTAACCAGTGGAGTGGAATTGTTTGGTGAAATGTTTACTGAGAATGTTCCCACATAGGATCCAAGAACTTCAAGCTGTGATATATTATGGGAACCAAACTTCTTTATTTTCAGAGTTTTGAGACAAACAGAAAGCAGATTGTTTTATTTACACAAGTTAAAGGTTGCAGGCCAAGTTATGTGAAAAGTGTATTGTATGTAATTATAAATAACACACACACAAGCAAAAGGTACCAGAGTCAGAAAGATAATTAACCTGATGGCCCCCACACCTCAATCAAGAAGACAGGTTGATAAGGAGAGTTCTTCATTGCAACCTCTCCACCACCCCTCCCTCATGTGAAAATTGTGCCTGGGAGGTTGGGATCACTCCTCATTGCAAACCAGTTGCCCAGCCGTTTAGGCTAACCGCCCCCCCCCCCCCCCCCCCCCCCCCCCCGAGTAAATAGCTAAAGGGTGCTTTAAGTATGCGGATTATGAGCTCTCGACAGGAAAGATTTTGGGCTGGTGCTACATGAACTTGTATGAACAACCAAGGGAGCCACATTTCTTCAGAAAGCCAAGACAGACAAGAAGTTATATGGAATTCAATCTGATAACAACAACTAATATTTGTTGGTGTCTTTAATGCAATGAAATATCTCAGGGTGCTTCACAGTAGCGTTGTAAAATAAAGCATGACATTGAGGTTTTTTTTAAGATTAGATTCCCTACAGTTGGAAACAGGCCCTTTGGCCCAACCAGTCCACGTCAACCCTCCGAAGAGTAACCCGACCAGACCCATTTCCCTCTGACTAATGCACTATGGGCAATTTAGCATGGCCAATCCACCTGACCTACACATCTTTGGACTGTGGGAGGAAACCGGAGCACCCGGAGGAAGCCCATGCAGACATAGGGAGAATGTGCAAACTCCACACAGACAGTCGCCCGAGGCTGGAATCGAACCTGGGTCCCTGGTGCTGTGAGGCAGCAGTGCTAACCACTGAGCCACCGTGCAAAGAGTCAGGTTTTAGTGAGAATCCTTAAAAGGAGAAAAGAGAATTGGAGAGTTGGAAAAATGTAGCGAAGGAATTCCAGTGCTCAGGATCTCCACAACTGAGGACACAGCCAATCATGGAGCAACTGTAATTGGGAATTTCACAGAAGACTGGCATCAGAGGAATGCAGATATCTCAAAAGCATGCACCAGGGCTTGTTTAAATCTGATGAAGCAATGCTATATATATCACTCGTAAGAAACTAGCGTGTGTTTATCATGGTGCTAAAGAATCTACCAGATATTTATTACAGCTAGCTACTGTATATTAATATTACCTTCTCCAGGGGCTGAATGGCCTATTCCTGTTCCTATGTTCTCAGTTGCATAAAAAATTGGTGCTAGTATTAAGCTATTAGTTAAAACACAACTACATGCTATCAGTAGCATGACATACATCAAGTGATTCAGAGGTGAAATGGGGTATGAGAATTTTATACCCTCAGGACACATGCCCTGATATAGTGATGATTTAATAGATACGTCTCTTAATTGCATACTACTATAAGGTGATAAGAGTAAAAGCAGGCCATTCAGCCCATCCAGTCTGCTCATCTCTCTGCTATTCAATGAGATCATGACTGGCCTAATAATCCTCAATTCCACTTTCCTGCCTTTCCTCCAAACCCTTGATGACCTTACTGATTAAAAACCTGTCGATCTCAGACTTGAAGAGACTTAATGATATATATTATCCTTGGATATACTTATCCCTATGTGGTAAAGAATTCCACTCATTCACTATCCTCCAGGAGAGGAAATTCCTCTCATTTGTCTGAAATGGGGGTGATCCCTTATTCTGAGATTATGCCCTCCAGTCCTTGGCTCTTCCACAAGGGGAAGTGGGTACTGCAGATGCTGGAGATTAGAGTCAAGATTAGAGTGGTGCTGGAAAAGCACAGCAGGTCAGGCAGCATCTGAGGAGCAGGAAAATTGACATTTCGGGTAAAAGGTCTTCATCAGGAATGAAGGGCTTTTGCCTGAAACGTCAATTTTCCTGCTCCTCGGATGCTGCCTGACCAGCTGTGCTTTTCCAGCACCACTCTAATCTTAACTCTTCCACAAGGGGAAACAACCTCTCCACATCTATCCTCTCAAGTCTCCTGAGAATCTTGTACATTTTAATCAGGTAGACTCTCATTCCTCTGGTGGTCCAGTGAGGAGTGTGACAGCAGCCAGTGGTTAGATCAGACAGAGGCCGTGTGTGCTGGTCTGCTGCAGAGGGCCTCTGAAGAACCACAGGGCTGTTTGTCTTTGTAACTTTGGTCATGTTGTGTATAAATGATGTAACTGTTTTCTCCTTCATTTCTCTATTCTATAACTAAGGATTGTACCCAGGTTACTTTGTACTTCAGATGGCACCATGTGTTAGCGAGATATTTATACGGTAACTGATCTGTTACTGAAGAAACTGTACCTTTGTACTTAAGATGGCGCTGGCAGTGGCGGCTTATAACCTTTCACTGCATTCATTTGAGTGCATATGACAATAAAGTGGGTTCAATGCAATTTAAAATCCAATGAGGGTGGCAATAGGACATATCAAAAGAACAGATTGGAGAGATAGGGAATGGTGAGGCCAGAGAAGGATTTGTAAACAAGCAGGAGAATTTTAAAATTGAGATATTGCTTATCTGAGAGCAGGTACAGGTCAGTCACAGAGGGGTAACTGATGAATGGAGATTGCAGTGATGGGAGACACAGAGGGGTGACTGACAAATGGGGATTGCAGTGATGGGAGACACAGAGGGGTGACTGATGAATGGGGATTGCAGTGATGGGAGACTCAGAGGGGTGATTGATGAATGGGGATTGCAGTGATGGGAGACACAGAGGGGTGACTGATGAATGGGGATTGCAGTGATGGGAGACACAGAGGGGTAACTGATGAATGGAGATTGCAGTGATGGGAGACACAGAGGGGTGACTGATGAATGGAGATTGCAGTGATGGGAGACACAGAGGGGTGACTGATGAATGGGGATTGCAGTGATGGGAGACACAGAGGGGTGACTGATGAATGGAGATTGCAGTGATGGGAGACACAGAGGGATGACTGATGAATGGAGATTGCAGTGATGGGAGACACAGAGGGGTAACTGATGAATGGAGATTGCAGTGATGGGAGACACAGAGGGGTAACTGATGAATGGAGATTGCAGTGATGGGAGACACAGAGGGGTGATTGATGAATGGAGATTGCAGTGATGGGAGACACAGAGGGGTGACTGATGAATGGGGATTGCAGTGATGGGAGACACAGAGGGGTGATTGATGAATGGGGATTGCAGTGTTGGGAGACACAGAGGGGTAACTGATGAATGGAGATTGAAGTGAAGTGAGGAAATATAGATGATCGCTGGTTTACTGAAAATAAAATGTTAGGGACCAGTCGTGTTTGTATTAAAACTGTTGGTTTGAGAGGTAATGAGAGGGCTCCAGCAGTGGATAAGCTGAGACGTGAGTAAGTTAAGCGATGAAAACAATAAAACCCTAGAACTATACTTCCAGACAGAGAGAAAAAAAACTAGGAGGAAAGAAGAGCAGCAGTGTTCTTTCATATTTATCAACATTCATCCCTCCATGATCACTATATATATGTATATTAAAAAATCACAAGTTCTCTGAAGAGATTGGGGAGGCACTGAATGAATACTTTTCGTCAGTATTCACTCAGGAACAGGACATTGTTGTCGATATGAATACTGAGGCACGAATAAGTAGAATGGATGGCTTTGAGATATGTAGAGAAGAGGTGTTGGAAATTCTGGCAAGGGTGAAAATAGATAAGTCCCCTGGGCCTGATGGCATTTATCCTAGGATTCTCTGGGAAGCAAGGGAGGAGATTGCAGAGCCATTGGCCTTGATTTTTGTGTCCTCTTTGTCTACAGGAGTAGTGCCAGAGGACTGGAGGCTAGCAAACGTGGTTCCCTTGTTCAAGAAGGGGAGTAGGGATAATCCTAGTAACTATAGGCCAGTGAGTCTCACTTCTGTTGTGGGCAAAGTCTTACAGAGAATTGTAAGGGATAGGATTTATGCACATCTGGATAAGAATAATGTGATCAAGGATAGTCAGCATGGTTTTGTGAAGGGCAGGTCGTGCCTCACAAACCTTATTGAATTCTTTGAGAAGGTGACTAAGGAGGTAGATGAGGGGAAAGCGGTAGATGTGGTATATATGGATTTTAGTAAGGCGTTTGATAAGGTCCCCCATGGTAGGCTACTGCAGAAAATACAGAGATATGGCATTGAGGGTGAGTTGGAGGTTTGGATTAGGAATTGGCTGGCTGGAAGAAGACAGAGGGTAGTAGTTGATGGCAAAGGTTCATCTTGGAGTGCCGTCACTAGCGGTGTTCCGCAAGGATCTGTTTTGGGACCATTGCTGTTTGTCATTTTTATAAATGACCTGGAGGAAGGGTTAGAAGGTTGGGTGAGCAAGTTTGCAGATGATACGAAAGTTGGAGGAGTTGTAGACAGTGAGGAAGGATGTGGCAGGTTACAGCGGGATATAGAGAAGCTGCAGAGCTGGGCAGAAAGGTGGCAAATGGAGTTCAATGTAGCTAAGTGTGAGGTGATTCACTTTGGTAAGAGTAATAAAAAGATGGGGTACTGGGCTAATGGTCGGATACTTGGTAGTGTGGAAGAGCAGAGGGATCTTGGTGTCCATGTACACAGATCTCTGAAAGTTGCCACCCAGGTAAATAGTGCAGTGAAGAAGGCATATGGCGTACTGGCTTTTATTGGTAGAGGAATTGAGTTCCGGAGTCCTGAGGTCATGCTGCAGTTGTATAAGACTCTGGTGCGGCCGCATCTGGAATATTGTGTGCAGTTTTGGTCGCCATACTATAGGAAGGATGTGGAGGCACTGGAACGGGTGCAGAGGAAGTTTACCAGGATGTTGCCTGGTATGGTAGGAAGATCCTATGAGGAAAGGCTGAGGCACTTGGGGTTGTTTTCATTGGAGAAAAGAAGGTTTAGGGGTGACTTGATAGAGGTGTACAAGATGATTAGGGGGTTAGATAGGGTTGACAGTGAGAACCTTTTTCCACGTATGGAGTCAGCTATTACAAGGGGGCATAGCTTTAAATTAAGGGGGGGTAGATATAGGACTGATGTTAGGGGTAGGTTCTTCACTCAGCGAGTCGTAAGTTCATGGAATGCCCTGCCAGTAGCAGTAGTGGACTCTCCCTCTTTATGGGTATTTAAGCGGGCATTGGATAGGTATATGGAGGATAGTGGCTTAGTGTAGGTTAGGTGTGCTTTGATCGGCGCAACATCGAGGGCCGAAGGGCCTGTACTGCGCTGTAATGTTCTATGTTCTATGTTCTATGTTCTATTATCACATTGCATTCAGCTGTTGCTTCCAAATTTCCTACACCACAATACTGACTAAATTTCATAATTGTTGAATTAGCATTAAATGCACTACGACATCTTGAAAATGCAAATACACCATATCAGCACAAACTAACAGCCTTGTCAACTGCATGATCTATCTCAGCTTTCCAGAAATCCCCAGCGATGCTTGTCTTTAGACAATTTGGTTCATTCACTCCCTGTGATATAACAAGAAATGGCTGAAGGCACTAGATATTGCAGAAACTCTGGGACCTGACAGCATTCTGACGATAGTACTAGAGATATGTGCTCTGGAAATAGCAGTGCCCCAAGCCCAGCTTTTCCAATACAGTTACAACACTGGCATCTACCCAGACAATGTACAAAATTGTCTTGTCCATAAAAAAAAGGACAAACCCAATCCGGTCAATTCTCATCCATCATCTTACTCTCTATCATCAGCAATCTGTCATTGGAATGTGTCATTGACAGTGTGTACACAACCTGCTCACCAATAATTAGCCAATGTAGGTCAGGCCACTTGGTTCTTGACCTTGTTACAACCTTAGAACAGACATGGACACAAAAGATGAATTCAATTGTGGGGTTAGAGTGATTTCCCTTGCAAAATTAGGGAGAAATCAGACCTAGAGGTTCACGTACATTGTTCTTTGAAGGTTGCATCACATATAGATAGGGTGGTTAAGAAGGCATTTAGCATGCTTGCCTTCCTGGCTCAGGTCTTTCCATATAGGCGTTGGGGCATCATGTTGAGGTTATACAAACGTTGGTGAGGCTCTTCTGGAATACTGTGTCCAGTCCTGGTCGCCCAGTTATAGGAAGGATATTACTCAGCTGGAGAGGGTCCAGAAGAGATGAACCAGGATGGTTTGGAGGGTTTGAGTTATAAAGAGAGACTGGATAGGCTGAGACATCTTTCACTGGAGCGTAGAAGATTAAGACATGACTTTATAGAGATTTAATAAAATCATGAGGGTTATAGATAAGGTGAATAGTAGGTGTCTTTTTCCTAGGGCGGGGAATTTCAAAACCAGAGGTCATATTATTAAGGTGAGGGGAGAAAGATTTTAAAAAGACACAGAGAATGGTTTGCATGTGGAATGAACTTCCAGAGGAAGTGGTGGATATGGGTACAATAACATTTTAAAGATATCTGAATAAGTACACGAATGAGAAATATTTGGAGGGATATGGACCGAGTGCAGGCAGGGACTAGTTTAGTTTGGAATTATGGTTGGCATGGACTGATTGGTCTGAAGGATCTGTTTATGTGCTGCATGACTCTAAGACTCAAACCAAGATTAGCATCAAGGAGCCCTTATAAAGCTAATGTCAACGAGAATCAGATCACAGGATCCATCTGAAGCTGCACGTAACACAAAGGAGGATGGTTGCGCTTTTTGGAGGTCAATCATCCCAGTCCAAAGAAATCTCCAGGAGATCCTCAGGGTAGTCTCCTTGGCCTGACCAGCTTCAGTTGCTCCAATGACCTTCCCTTCATCAGATGGTCAGAAATGGGGATGGTCACTGATGATTTCACAACATTCATGAGCTTTGTGATGATCCACAAAACAGAAGTCAGGAATGTGATGGAATAACCACTGTTTGTCTAGGTGGGGACAGCAGCAACATCAGGCGACTGGATAGTATGGAGGCTAAAAAAGTCAGCCAAACTTGTGTCTCAGCACCACCTTCAACAATCATTCCCTCCACCAGCAATGCTCAACAGTGTGTGTCATCTATAAGAATGAGAAGTTTTATCTAGAAGGTCAAGGGCAGCAGATGCATTTGGATACCACCACCTGCAAGTTCTCCACCAAGCCACAAAGCATCCTGGCTTGGAAATATGTTGCCATTTCTTCAGTGTCACTGGGTCAAAATCTCAAACGGGTGGGCGGCACGGTGGCACAGTGGTTAACACTGCTGACTCACAGCGACACGGACCCGGGTTCAATTCCCGCCTCAGGCGACTGACTGTGTGGAGTTTGCACATTCTCCCCATGTCTGCGTGGGTTTCCTCCGAGTGCTCTGGTTTCCTCCCACAGTCCAAAGATGTGCAGGTTAGGCGAATTGGCTAAAATTGCCCGTAGTGTTAGATGAAGGGATAAATATAAGGGAATGGGTCTGGGTGGGTTACGCTTCAACAAGTCAGTGTGGACTTGTTGGGCCGAAGGGCCTGTTTCCACACTGTAAGTAATCTAATCTAAGCTCCTTTCAACAGTGTGGATGTACTGACACTAAATAGACTTTACCGGTTCAAGATGAAAGCTCACCATCACCTATTTGAGACAACTGAGGGAGGGACAATAAATACTGGCATAGACAGCAACAAACACATCCCATGAATGAGTAAAGAGAGCCCTTCTTTCTTTCACAGGGTCAGGGCAACAGATGACAAGTTCAGGGCAGATGACAAGAAAAATTGCTCTGCAACAAGGGTTCAGCACATCAGCATGTGGAATGGTTAAATCCACACCAATTTACTCATTTTAAAAAAAAACTGCACTGCAAGTGAAAATGATAGGGTTGGTATTCTGGGAGGATGAGATCAAATGGGCCTCAGGGCCTTCTTCATCCAAAGCCCTCTTATGAGCTGAACAACAATGGACAATGGCAATCATTCAGAGTTGCTCAATGTGAGACACCACAGTGTGATGGAATTTGCATGGATGCCAGAAACATCTGCATGCATTGATACTTCAGACATCCATTTGTTGCTCTTGAATAAATGGCACGAGAGGCTTTGGAACACTGCTTGTAAACAAGTGGATGAAATGATGCTCCTGTTCACTTGTACATAGTCACAGTCTGATGAAACAGAGGAGCAATCTGATCTGAGAATTTCCTCACCTTCCCCCCCCCCCCCCCCCAATTAATCTCCACATCAATGGCACACCTTGGCTGCAAGTTTGCACTCTCCTCAAGATGCACGTCAATACTCCTCCAGAATTCTTTAACAGCACCTCCCAACCCCAAACCTCCATCCTCTAGAAGGATCAGGGCAACAGTTTTATAGAAACTCTCCTACCCCTCACATCTTCACTTGAGCATTTCTCATGGCTGGTCCCCACTATCACCACTGCGTGTACACCATCACCGCACCAGGATGCAGTGGTTCAAGAAGGTGACTGAGCATCACCTTCTCAGCATATCGGATTGGACAATAAATGTCAGCCTTGCCAGTGGCATGTGTGCCCCTAGAAATCGTTTCAAAATAATAACTTATTTCCCTGAGCTCGTAAGATACTTTTTTCTCCTCCCCCACCCCCAATTTGATAGTGTTCATCTTGTTGGCATTCTGTTTGTGATTTAAATTTATGTTCCTTTCCTTGATAACCCCCTGAAGTTATTGATCACCAGTTGGGAATCTCATTCATTGTGTCGCAGGCGCCTCCCGGCTGACAAATCAAATAGCCATATGGGAGCCACAAGAGAAAAAGTCAGCAGTCTACCCAATCGTTAGATTCTGCATCGCTCCAATCAATTTGATCCTTATCTGATACTCGCATGCTTGTATTGTTCACTGGATAAGGAGCAGGAACCATGGCCAATTTCCATATCCCTAGCTGACATATATAAATACAATTTTCCCAGCCAACTGAGAGACTGCATTCAAAAGAAGATACAGGCAACTTAATTTGGAATATTCTTGGTCTTAGTGTCCAAGATAATCACAAGGCTATAGTTGCTAATAAAGATATCGAGCGTGCTCAAATTCAATGGTTCAACAAACCCAACCTGGTGGCAACACAGTCATAACAGTTTAACACAAATACAATAATGGAAATTGGAACACAAAATAGAAATGGTCTTTCAATGTCATATTACAGCATTATTTCTTTAGTCTATGTGTTCATAACTACATCTTACAATAAAATTATGAAACATTTTAACAACTGAGCAACTAGGCCATGTTTGAGTAACGTTTTGGATTCCAGGCACTCAAGGTATCCAAGGATGTACTTGTTTGAGTGAAACAATAATCTGCATTGGTCACTGGTTACCATTGACCAGAATTTCAACTGGACTCACCACATAAACACAGTGGCTACAACAGCAGGTCAGAGGCAAGGAATATTGTGGTGATTAACTCAACCCCTGACTCCCCAAAGCCTGCCCAGCCTCTCCGAGGAGAAAGTGAAGACCACAGATGCTGCAGAAGTTAAAGGTGAAAATTGTGGTGCTGGAAAAGCACAGCCGGTCAGGTAGCATCCAAGGAGCAGGAGAGTTGACGTTTCAAGAATAAGCCCTTCGTCAGGAAAGGGCTTATGCCCTAAACGCTGACTCTCGTACTCCTCGGATGTCGCCTGACCTGCTGCGCTTTTCTGGAGCCAAACCTTTCGATTACCATTTGCAAAGCACAAGTTAGGAGTGTGATGGAATACTCCCACTACCTGGAGTGCAGCTGCCCCAACAACACTCAAGAAGCTTGACACCACGCAGGACAAAGCAACATGCATGATTTGCACCACATCACAAATATACACTCGCTTCACCGATAACGCTCAGTCGCAGCAGTACGGACTAATTGCAAGATGCACTGCAGAAATTCACCAATGATCCTTAGGCAGCACCTTCCAACCCCATGAATACTTCCATCTAGAAGGACAAGTGAAGCAGATACTTGGAAATATGACGATCCCCTCCAAGCCATCTGCCATCCTGAGTTGAAAATATATCGCCGTTCTTTCACTGTCACTGGATCAAATCTTGAAATTCCCTCCCTAAGGGGCATTGTGGGTCAACCTACAGCAGGTGGACTGCAGTGGTTTAGAATGGCAGCTCATCACCACTTTCTCAAGGGCAACTGGGAAAGGCAATAAATGGCGGCCAGCCAGCGACACCAATATCCCCCAAGTAAATTTTTTTAAAGTTTTAAAAGATATTTTACAAAATAGTTGGTGTTGCAGCACTCTCATTAGTGCAAATGATTAAATTAGCCCATATTTATTATCTTCTAAAATGGAATGATGATTATGAAATGAATTTTGGTCAATGTATGCCTCATTTTCATTAAGAAAAAACAATTATTTTGATTGACAAAAGACAGCAAGATCTCTATGTTAAGAAGCATGACCTAGATCAACAACACAGCCCTTCTAAATGGAAGAGAATGTACCGAAAACTGCTTAAACTGATCAATGCTGAACAAAGGCTGATTATTCCACTAATTCAATGTACTCCCATTCACAAGTCACACTATCTATTTATTACACACTGCTTTTCTACAAGAAAGAAACATTTTGAGTTAATAAGACCAACCTGAGGTTGAAAAGAACTATAAAGTCTTCACAAAGTATCATTCGATTTTAATAAAGAAGGAACTAATTAGGACCGCGAATGAAGATTTCAAAGATATATAGAAACGGTTCCAGGATATATTAAGATAAAGAAAATGAGATTGAAAATGAGAAGGATATGTTGTGAAGAAGATGATGCACAACATGATGATTCCAGACACACTAGAGCAATGAAAGTGGCATCCCAAGAATTGCAATAAGATTTTTTCTTATCCCACACTTGCCCATATTCTTCTAGGCAATCATAACAATGTCACCATCTGAATGTAAGTAGTACAATATTTGATTGACACTTGTCTGGATAGAAAGGACTTGGTGAAAAGTTTTTATTGAAGGTCCACTGGAAACTGTGATAAGGAGGGAAGAGATGAATGGCCAAAATCTAAATATCATTCCAAAGTTTTATTAAGTGGTAAAGGGGTCTTAGTTCAACAATGTTCTGATCCAACAACAACTAATCTTTCCCCATGACACACATTTTATCTTCGGCATCCTCCTCTCGGTCAGAGCTACTTCTATCTTCTCAACTGATAGTGCTGTTCAAATACAATAACACAATGATTTATGCATCATTCTATAAATGCCCTTTTGCTGGTTCAAAGAAAAAGTGGTGATCTTATCGGTAACTCTGCAGAAAGTTTTCAAATCCAATGAATGATTAAAAACATCTCTAGGACATAGTGCACAGCACCTCCTCTTGGCTGGATGAGATTGAGCTTTTAGTTTATAAAATGGGGGAAACATGTATGGTTTTCAGGATGAGTGAACAGCCCAAATTCATGGCCAGCTTTTCATAGGTTTTCATGCACCACTGAGTTGTGATAACATCACTGTCAGCTGTCCTTTGAATCAAGGCTGACATCCACTCAGAGCCATGAGTTTCTGCCTGGATCTTTACTTACTTAATTCATTCACAGGCAGCTATGAGTCAATCACATTGATGTGGGTCTGGATTCAAGTGTAGGCCAAATCAGGAAAGGAGAACGGTTTCCTTCCCTGAAGGACCTTAGTAAACCAGATAGGGTTTTCCTACAATCAACGACAGTTGCATAATCAGCATTAGACTCTTAATTCCAGATTTGTTACGGAATTCAAATTCCACCCATGGTGGGATTCCAACCCTGGTCCCCAGAACATTAGCTAGGTCTCTGGACTCATAAGCTAAATAATACCTGTAGGTTGTCACCTTCTCGTGTTAAGTGACTGAACAAGCTGACTTTTGACTCATACATCTTTGAGCAGATAGTGTAGGATGCCCCACAAGGTAGTAATCTGTAGTATAGGATTTTTTCTTCTCTGCCATTATTTCAATTCATCATTAAGGCATTTGGACTTAAAGCATGATGAAGTTTGATGGATACATTGTGGCTATTTTGAATCATCGATAGCAAGTCCCTTCCCAGTCATTCATGTCAGTGCATCCGTGCTTGGAGACGAGTTGTAGAGAGTCTTTGTCGTGTTTTCTTCATCCTGTCATGGGCCATTGGCCATTCCAGAGTTCAGAAAATGGGACCCAATAGGAGTGTCAACTTTCAGCTCAGTTTGCGAGACATTTGCCTGAATGCTTGTGGAATTGGTGTCACAAAGGACACAAGGATCTGTCTGATATCCTCCCACTGAATCCAGAGGATGTGGTGTCAGCATGCCTGGTGGAGCCTCTCATGTCTTTATGTGTCACTCACACACAGTCCAGATCTCACTGTGGTACAAGAAGGTGGTAACAACACGGTACACTCAAAGTTTGCTAACTTGTCCAGACATTTGCAGTCAAACACACATTACCACAGTTTGATAGAAGATTGAACTGGCACAGCTGATTGTGAGTTGGATCTCCTCATAAATCGTGCTCTTTTGAGAGAGCTGACTGCCAATGTATCTGCTTAATATGCTCAATATGTTCTAGTTGTCCCCTTCAACATATATGGGAAGTGGAATATTCAGCTGACCAGCTCTGGATTGATGAGTTCTGTTTCAGCAACATTTAAGGACAGACTGAGTTCCTCTCAGAATTGCATGAGCTTGCACATCTAGGTTTGAGCTACAGGGAGAGGCTGAATAAACTGGGGCTATTTTCCCTGGAGCATCGGAGGCTGAGGGGTGACCTTACAGAAGTTTAGAAAAGCATAGATAAGTTAAAAAGACAAGGTCTTTTTCCCAGGGTAGCAGAGTCCAAAACCAGAGGGCAGAGGTTTAAGATGAGAGGGGAAAGATTTAAACCGGCCTAAGGAGCAACTTTTTCATGCAGAGGGTGGTCCGTGTATGGAATGAGTTACTAAAGGAAGTGGTCAGGCTGGTACAATTACAACATTTAAAAGGCATCTGGATTGGTTTATGAATAGGAAAGGCTTAGACAGATATGGGCCAAATGCTGACAAATCTTTGCAATGTTAATTTAGGATATCTGGCTGGCATGGACGAGTTGGACTGAAGGGTCTGTTTCCATGCTGTACATCTCTATGACACTATGTGCAGACTGGACAACAGCAAGACTTTTCCATTTGGGCAATATTTAAAGTTCTCATCGGAGGCAGTCCGTCTTTGCAGCGGTTAATAGACATAACCACACTCCGCTAGATTATAAAGAATATGGGAGCTATCACACCAACTCTTTTGACACTAGCTTGGATGTTAAAGATGTCTATTCCAGTTCTTCCAATGAAAGCAATTGCAGTCATGTCATTGTGAAGCAATGGTAAGATTGTGATGAAGCTCCCTAGACATCCAGATCTTTGCAATTACAGTGTCACATGATTGAATGAGTTTTAGACTTCAATCAGCTCAACGAATATTATGAAGAGTCCAGTTATGGCTCTAGATATTTTCTTTGATTTGTCTGACAACAAAACCCATGTCAGAGGTTCCTCAGGAAAGTCTAAAGCTGGACACTATTTCTAGAAGGATTCCTACACCACAGGAAGCAAGCAATTGAAGATAATCTTTTTCACTTCCATGGATAGCAGGAAAACACCTAGAAACTTCCACTGCATGATTTCTTGAAGTGGAGATTGAACTGGGTTGGACAGAGTTAAAAATCACACAACATCACGTTATAGTCTGTCAGGGTTATTTGAATGTACAAGCTTTCGGAATGCTGTTCCTTCATCAGGTAATCACAGCGCTCCAGAAGCTTGTACTTTCAAATGAACCTGTTGGACTTTAACCTGGTGTTGTATGATTTTTGACTCATTACTTGAAGGCAGTTGAAAGAGTCATAACCCTGAAGTCAGGAAGATGGGGGGAGGTGAGAGTAAAACGCTGCCCTCCCTAATCCATACAATGAATGCATGGGGTCTTTATGAGAGCAAAAGCCCAACAAAGGCCATCTCAGCTGGAATAGCTAGGAGGGCCACAGACTGTATTGTTTCATCAGCCACATGATTGCTGGTTGGAGTTCCCTCATCAATCTTGGCTGACCTATGGGTTCCACTGTGGATGCTAAGGTATAACCTAGAGACTTGCAAAATTCTGAACGTAATGTTTAGCATTGAATGTGATTCTGCTAATTGATATAACTTGCTGAATAATTCCGAGTTAATATGAGATAATTAGATTAGATTCCCTACAGTGTGGAAACAGGCCCTTTGGCCCAACAAGTCCACACCGACCCTCTGACTAATGCACCTAACATTATGGGCAATTTAGTATGGCCAATTCACCTGACCAACACATCTTTGGACTGTGGGAGGAAACCGGAGCACCCGGAGAAAACCCACACAGCCACAAGGAGAATGTGCAAACTCCACACAGACAGTCGCCCGAGGCTGGAATTGAACCTGGGACCCTGGTGCTGCAAGGCAGCAGTGCCGCCCCTTTGTTTTTGAAAAATATGGAATAAAGAGGAAATTGTGCATGAAATGAACATTTTTTTTCACAATTGAGAGGAGACAAGAAAGTATTCTCGTAAGGGCTGCAGTCAGGAAGTGGGTGAGGGAGATTACAAACATGAGGGCAGTGGCACTCAGCAAACCAATGGAGGTGACAAGTAAGCAGGACCTTCTTAATTTCATCATAGGGCCTTAAAAAGGCCTTAGCAACCTACTTTCATGCATGGATGGTACCAATATTCCAGAATTCCCTCATTTCAGGAAAGGTTCTATCAGTCTGGAAAATAGCAAATACAACCCTGCCATTCCAGAAGGGGGAGAGAGAGAGAGAGAGAGAGAAAGCAGGAATCCATAGGTTTGATGTCTGATCTGGGGAAGGTGTTTGAATCGACCATTACATAGAGTATAGCAATGCACAAAGAAAATAACAAAGTAGTCAGAAAGAATGATCATCGATTCATCAAAGAGAAATCGTGTTTAACCAGTTTAGAGTTCTCTGAACGAGTGACACACATTGTGGATAAAGGGGAGCCTGAAAACACACTGCACATAGGTTTCCAGAAGGCATGTAATAAGGCCACACCAAAAGTTACTGTGAAATCTGGAAGCTCATGTTATAGTGGGGAACGTATTAGCATGGACTAAAGCATGGACTGGCTAGCAGAAAACCTTTTCCCCGGGTACAACAGAGTGTTACAAGGAGACATAAATTTAAGGTGAAGGGTGAAAGGTATAGGGGGGATGCCAGGGGTAGGTTCTTTACCCAGAGAGTGGTGGGGGCATGGAATGCGCTGCCTGTGGGAGCGGCAGAGTCAGAATCATTGGTGACCTTTAAGCGGCAATTGGATAGGTACATGGATGGGTGCTTAAGCTAGGACAAATGTTTGGCACAACATCGTGGGCCGAAGGGACTGTTCTGTGCTGTATTGTTCTATGTTCTAAAACAGTGAGTGTACATAGTGGGTCTTTGTCTGATTGTCAGGATGTAAGAGTGGAAGGGGTTCAGGGCTGAGGCCTCAACTTTTCACAGTGTCTATCAATAACTTAAGTGAAGGGAGCAAAGGCATGGTGGCTAACTTCACCGATGATACCAAGATAAGTAGGAAATTATGTTGTGAATAAGATATAAGGAGGCTGCGACAGACCTGGATAGGTTGTGTGAACAGGCAAAAATCTGGCAGATGGAGCAAAATGTGGGAAAACTGTTCACTTTAGCTGGAAGAACAAAAAGAAGTGTTGCTTAAAAAGAGAATGACTGCAGAATAAGGTGCAGAGGCATTTAGATGTTCTACTGCATGAGTCACAGAACATTTTCATGCAAGTAAACAAATGGGATGCTATCGTTTATTACGACAGAAGTAAACATAAAAGGAAGGATGCTATGCTTGACATTTGCGTTACACATAGACAGGATGGTTAAAAGGGCGTTTTAGCACTCTTGCCTTCATTGCTCAGTACAGGAGTTGGGAAGTCATGTTGAGGTTGTACAGGAGATTGGTGAGGCCACATCTTGAATACTGTGCAACATTTTGATCATCTTATTTAAGAAGGATGCAAACACATTGAGGTAGTTCAGAAGTTGTTTATTCGATTGATACTTGGATTAGGTCTTGTCTTGTATTGGATTGATACTTGTCATATGAGGATATGTTGGATGGGCTGGCCTTGTTTCCACCAGAGTTTAGAGTCATACAGCACAGAGATAAAGCCCTTTGGCCCAACTCGTCCACGTCGACCAGGTTTCCGAAACTGAATTAGTCCAATTTGCCTGTGTTTGGCCTATATCCCTGTAAACCTTTCCTATCCATGGGCCTGTCCAATTTCCTAATACTCTATCAGCTTTGTAATATTCTGGGATTGCAGAAAATGCTACATAATCAAAATTTTCTCTTTTTTTACTTTTAGAATCATACAAAACGGAAACAGACCCTTCAGTCCATCCAGTCCATGCTAAACATAATCCCAAACTGAACTAGTCCTATCTGCTTGCCTCTGGTTCATATCCTGCCATCCTTTTCTATTCATGTACTGCTCAAGGTATCTTTTAAAATGTTGTAAATGTGCCCACATTTACCACTTTCCCAGTATGTTCATAACTGGGAACTACTCAATGTGTAAAAACGTTTTCCCCCCCATGTCTTTTTTAAATCTCTCTTAAAAATATGCTCCCTAGTCTTAAAATTGCCAATCCTAGGGAAAAGACACAGGCTATTAACTCTATCTGTACCCCTCATTATTTTATGAACCTCTGTAAGGTCACTTCTAAATCTCCTATGCTCAAGTGAAAAGGTCCAAGGCTATCCAGGCTCTCCTTATAACTCAAATCTTCCATACCTGGCAACATCTTGGTAAGTCTCTTCTGAACCCTATTCAGCTTTATAATATCCTTCGTATAACTAGGCAACCAGAAATGGACACAGTATTCCACAAGAGGCCTCACCAATCTCCTGTACAACCTCAACATGACTTCCCAACTCCTGTACTCAAAGGACTGAGCAATGAAGGCAAGAGTGCTAAAACGCCCTTTTAACCATCCTATGTGTAACGCAAATGTCAAAGAACCCCTAGGTCCCTCTGTTCTACAACACTACCTAAGATCCCACATCAATTGTATATGCCCTGCTCCTGTGCCAAATTGTTAGCTCACTGATCCACTTGATCAAGATCCCTTTGTGAAATCAGAAGGCCTTCTTCACTACCAACTGTACTACAATTTTTGTGTCATCAGCAAACTTACTAACCAGACCTTCTATATTTTCATTCAGGTCATTTACATAAATGACAAACAAAAGAGGACCCAGGATCGAGCCCAGTGGAACACTGCTGGTCACAGGCCTCCAGTCCAAAAAAGCAACACTTCATCTCTACTTGAAGAGACTTAACTGAAGTACATAAGATCCTGAAGGGTCATGACAACGTGGACATAGAAAGGATGTTTCCTCTTGTGGGTCAGTCCAGAGGGGACGCTGCTTTAAGATTAAGTGTTGTTCTTTTAGGACTGGAGTCAGGAGAATTTATTTCTTCTCAGAGGGCTGTGCAACATTTAAACTTTTTGCCTCAGGAGACAGTGGAGATCAGTCTTTGATTACTTTTGATGAAAAGATAGATTCTTGTCAGGCAAGGAAATCAAAGTATCGCAGTGGACAGGGGGGACGGGGGAGGGTGGAGAGACGAAAACATGAAACTTGGAACAGAAACAGATCAGCCACAATCTTACTGAATGGTAGAGGCTTGAGGGGCAAATGGTCTATTTCCACCCTGAATTCATAAGTTCATAGAAGTTTGTTAAGATGTCCACTAACAGCTAGTTTAGCATTATCACTCAGGCTTGCAATATCACTCATTAATGTTTGTTAGAAGTTATGACAATAGACAATAGACAATAGACAATAGATGCAGGAGTAGGCCATTCTGCCCTTCGAGCCTGCACCGCCATTCAATATGAACATGGCTGATCATTCCTAATTAGTATCCTGTTCCAGCCTTATCTCCATACCCCTTGACTCCACTATCTTTAAGAGCTCTATCCAATTCTTTCTTAAAAGAATCCAGAGACTGGGCCTCCACTGCCCTCTGGGGCAGAGCATTCCACACAGCCACCACTCTCTGTGTGAAGTAGTTTCTCCTCATCTCTGTCCTAAATGGTCTACCCCGTATTTTTAAGTTGTGTCCTCTGGTTCGGCACTCCCCCATCAACGGAAATATGTTCCCTCCTGCCAGAGTGTCCAGTCCTTTCATAAGCCTATACGTTTCAATCAGATCCCCTCTCAGTCTTCTAAACTCAAGGGTATACAAGCCCAGTCGCTTCAGTCTTTCCGTGTAAGGCAATCCTGCCATTCCAGGAATTGACCTCGTGAACCTACGCTGCACTCCCTCAATAGCCAGAATGTCTTTCCTCAAATTTGGAGACCAGAACTGTACACAGTACTCCAGGTGTGGTCTCACCAGGGCCCTGTACAGCTGCAGAAGCACCTCTTTGCTTCTATACTCAATCCCTCTTGTTATGAAGGCCAGCATGCTATTAGCCTTCTTCACGACCTGCTGTACCTGCATGCTTGCCTTCATTGACTGGTGGACAAGAACACCCAGATCTCTCTGAACAGCCAGAGATTCTCAAACAACAACCTGTCCTCTATAGGAGAAGGAAACATATCCAGGCATTGTGCCTTACATTCTCCATTGCAGCTTCTCAACCAATTAGAGTCAACATGCAACCAATCAGCACGTTCTTCTAATGCCCTATAACTTGGCACGCCCTTTAAAATTTGTCATTCTTGCAAAGTGTCCTGATGAATGCAAAGAGAAAGGCTTCAACAGCATGGCTCTTTTTGGAGCAAAAAAGTAAAAAAATATTGTAACTTATGACATAATTGGTAACTAACTCCATTGAGGAAATATTTACACTTAAATAAAAGGTGCACACTTTCAAATGTAACTTTTTACCAATAGATGTACTGCAAACGTTGTTTTAAACAGTGCATTATGAACCAGCATTCTTGGTAAACCAACAAAAATTATGTACCACAAATATCACAAGGTTTACTGTATCAGTCTGTCCAAATATTATAGCTTTGCAATGTATTTACCTCAATACAAATATACGTGTTGTTCAATCAAATGGCCACACGAAATATCAACACTCGATTCAATTTTGAGTCAATTTCTCCTCAAATACTGTGATCTACCACCAGGTCTGAGTCGCCAGTTGACTGTATGATTGAGAAGTTTTATTTGAGGCAACGTTGTATTCCTATTTAAGGGATTTATTCTGTAAATAAAGTCTAACAATGATGCATATACCCCCTGCATTTCTATTATTTAGTGTGTGTTTTTACACTGAGTAAATGGACCCCTTGATTATCCAGAATGTTTGATCTGTCGGCACATTCCTGCTCCCATAGGTGCTGGATAATAAATATTTACTGTACTATTTTTCATCCAATTCTCTTTTCTCCTAAAACTCATAGTGTGGATTATGTGGATTAGGGGGTTTTTTTTCCAAGTTTAAAGGGAGGTTTAGGTAACAGTCCAAATCACTGACGATCCAATTTTGTCTGCACTGGTTTTTTGACCCTGCATTTTCTGAAGCTAATTGATGAGAAGACCCTTTTTTTTCCCAATTTGGACACAGAAGCATTCCTTCCCACAGTCAAGGCCGGTTACTGGCAGTGCAAGAATAAATTGGCCAGTTAGACCAAATACTCAGCAACAGGATTGCTCAGGGAATATGAAAAGCTAAAGAGGTTCAAATTTCAATTACCATATCAAACAGCAGTAAATCTATCTGAAATCCTTTTTGCCGAACAAGATGTTTTTTTTCAGAAATGTAAATATATAAAATACTGAGGAAACCCACAATGCTCCCAACCACTTTCGGAAATATTCACAACCTTGCTTTTAATTTTTGTTCCCAAACGTTTAGTTTGTCCCATTTTAAAGTTGTTTTCCATCACTCCTCAAGTCCTCATCCTCTCTCTCCCACCTCCCTATTAATCAGCTGATGGGTTTCCTCAGGGTATTGGTGAAAATGGACAATCTGTCCCAAACCCCTTGGGCTGCTGCTATAAAAATGGTCATTGGAGAGAGAAGGAGGGCAGTTAGGATGATTGATCCTTTCAATATATTGTTTAAATTTTGCTTTTCACCTCAATAACAATCCCCACTATGTATCCATTGACCTTAACTAAGAGGTTGAAGAAAGAAATAACTTTCCAATTGCCACTCCTTGTGTTTATTTTCTACAATTCACCGAAAGGCAGATTTCTGGATATTCATTGGCCAGGTTAGACCTTTTGATAGGAGGTCAATTGGCTGGAGAACTGGCTTATGGTCCAAACTAATGCCAACAGCATGAGCTCAACTCCCACATTAGTTGAGGTTATCATGAAGGTCCTGCCTTTTTAGTCTTGCCCCTTCAGTAGAGGTGAGGTGACCTTCGGATTAAACTCATCACCAGCCATCCCTCTCGTAAGAGAGTGGTCCTCTCCAACGAGCTTACCTTGAAATGGCAGAGGTGGTTCTGTAGGCAACAGGTATATTCTGAGAGCGTTTGTGAATAATTGCCCAGAGTTGACTCAACTTTAGCTGAATACAGCATCTAAACGCCATCTAAAAAAATTTGGGGTTCATTTTAATCTCAAGCAAAATGCATTCACTGGTCTGGGAAGTACAATTAGGGTTGAGGTAGAAGGAGTTGGTTGGGCTGGTGCACGATATTATTTAAACTGAATACAAAGGCCGAGGTGGATGCTGGGGAAAGTTGTTTGATTTTTAAAAATTGTTTAACATTATGGATGCTCCCTTAAATGTAAATTATCTGCAGAAAGGATTCTAAAGAGGCCCCCATGACCGCACTTCATTTTCTATCACTGGATTTAACTGAGGCAGAACAATCCAGTATCCATTAACTAAGAATGCAGATCATCTGCTGGTACTTAACTGCACGCGAGTCCAGGAGAGGCAGAGAGAAAACTGAGCCCATCAGCAGAATAGATTGGAAACAGCTCAGTTTGGCTTGCCAGCAGAATGTGTTTCTTAAGAACTCTTGGTCCAGCTCTCACTGCTGAGCAATACTATCCATGATAATCCTGGCCTAAAGCAACATATTATGACAGCCCTCCCGGCATTCTCCTCCAGAGGAAGGGACACCACCACAAGTGCCCCTGCATTCTGGTCGGAGTAATTTGAATCGACCTAATTTGGATCAAGCATAGTTGGGACTTGAAACCAGACAGAGGTCACTTCCACAAGAGCCCAACAACTTTCTTTAAATCAATCTGTTCAGTTTTGCGAGGACTTACCTCTGGAACTTGTACCCTGTTCTCCTAGCTCATAGGTAGGGTCACTACCTCTGAACTACGCGAATGTTCTGTACTATCGTCTGTTGATGTGCAGCTTATAATAGACCTTGACGTCAAAGCGAGTGGTGCTGGAAAGGCACAGCCAGTCAGGCAGCATCTGAGGAGCAGGAAAATCGACTTTTCGGGCATCAGTTCTTCAACAGGAATGACCTGACCGGCTGTGCTTTTCCAGCACCACAATTTTTGTCTCAGATCTCCAGCGTCTGTAGTCCTCCCTTTCTCCTAATAGATCTTAATGTGCCTAACTAACGGAGTGGAATAATTGCCATGGTAATCACCACCGAGTGCTATCTGGTAGAACTTCCAAGGTCTGCCAAGGTCTAAAGTTGATCTTGACTTTGTGCAATCATGCAAAGTGATGATAACCCATTTCACATCTCAGTTTACATTTCACGTCAGCCTTGATTAATTTGAAAACTAAGCTTTGTTATAATACATGAAAGGTTCTCCTATAACTACAAGTTGTTTATTTATATCCCCAATGTCAAATCACTGTTCTTGAAAGTCTCCAACAATGTCCACACACTGATCCTTGTGAACTCTCTTTGAAGAGAATAACAGCCACTCCAAAGTAATTCTTTATAGTTGGAATATTTTATGATGTTTCTGGGTCATTTGTCAAGCTCCTGTAAGATCTCACAAATTGTGAGACTTATCTCGAACGTTTCACAGCTCATTATAGTTTGGATCAATTTTAACACAACCTTAAAATGCAAGTCATTAGAATGTGGGCATTACCGACTAAGTCCTTAAGACCATAAGACACAGGAGTAGAAATTAAGCCATTCGGTCCATCAAGCCTGCTTCGCCATTCAATCATGGCTGATCAAAGTCAGCATTTCTTGCTCATCCTGAAACGCCCAGAGGAATGTACGAAGTCAACTACATTGCTAGAGGTCTGAAGTCATATGTAGGTTAGACCAGGCCAGGATGACAGAGATCTTTTCTAGAGGCTACTATTTTTTACTATAAATAACAGAGGTTATATTTAATCCTGTTCTTCATTCCAGATTTCTATTGAACTGAAATTTCATCATCTGCCATGGTCGGATTCCAATCCGTGGTCCCAAACTATTTCCTTGGGGTTGTGGAATACTAGGCCAGTGACATTACCACGACATCCCCATATCCTTGCCAGAAATCACATTAGGGTGGCTGGGTGGCTCAGTGGTTAGCACTGCTGTCTCAGTGTCAGGGGCCAGGGTTTGATTCCAGCCTCGGGCGACTGCCTGTGCGGAGTTTGCACATTCTCCCTGTGTCTGCTTGGGTTTCCTCCCACAGTCCAAAAATGTGCAGGTTAGGGTAGATTGGCATTGGGAAATTGCCCATAGTTTTCAGGGATGTGTTGGTTAGGTGCATTAGTTAGGGGGAAAAGTAGGGTAATGGGTCTGGGTTTGACACTCTTTGGAGGGTGGGTGTGGACTTGTTGGACTGAAGGGTCAGTTTCCACACTGTAGTAATGGTAAAGGCACTTTTACCAAAAGAAATGTAATGACAAGTATTGTGTTGGAGGTTGGGTGGGTTATGACACTGGATTCTTTTCCTCCAGGGCCTGGGTTTGAATCTAGCCCAGACAAATAAAGTGAAAGTTTACTTCTTCTGTTGCTGTGTGATCCAAATGAGGAAGTTTTATGTCGAGTCAATCCCACTCCAAGCGGATGTGGACCCATTAGCAAGGTCTATTGTAACATCTAGACAACCTTGCTCAGAGACTTTGCAAAGATATAGGATTCAAAAACTTCATTCTAGTTTAGAATTGAAAAGAAAACAGAGAGAGTTTTTAATCTGTAGCAGCCTGTGTTATCCGTGACTTGCGTTATTCAATGCCAACATTGAGTCACTTAGTTTCGACAATCCTCATCTTTAGTAAGCATAAAATTCACAAAAAATATTATCTTCCATCACTGACAAGTTTTTAACCATCATAAAGAGTCATGGAGTCATAAAGACCTACAGCACGGAAACAGACCCTTCAGTCCACATTGTCCATGCCAACCAGATATCCCAACCCAATCTAGTCCCACCTGCCAGCACCTGGCCCATATCCCTCCAAACCCTTCCTGTTCATACACCCATCCAAATGCCTTTTAAATGTTGCAACTGTGCCAGCCTCCACCACATCCTCTGGCAGCTCATTCCATACACGTACCACCCTCTGAGTGAAAAAGTTGCCCCTCAGGTCTCTTTTATATCTTTCCCCTCTCACCCTAAACCTATGCCCTCTAGTTCTGGACTCCTCTAGCCCAGGGAAAAGACTTTATCTATTTACTCTATCCATGCCTCTCATGATTTTGTAAACCTCTATAAGGTCACCCCTCAGCCTCCGACACTCCAGGGGAAACAGCCCCATCCTCTTCAGCCTCTCCCCATAGCTCAAATCCTCCTACCCTGCTGGTGGGCAGGTGAGAAATTGTCTCCTCCAGTGTTACTTGAGCCAAGAGGAAGAATGGTACAGATGTTGGAATGTTCTACTGTCAGGGGGCTCATCATGAGTATTTTGTAAGACTGACAGTTAGCCCCATCAGCACCACGTCCATACAGCAGTACACAGCTTTGTACCTATTTTGTTCCTGGAAATGTTCTTGCTCTGGGGTTACTTTTGGCTGTCTTGAAACTCTGAGGAGCATTCAGCGAACAAAAAAAGGGGTAAATTAATGTTTTACCCATTCCACAGCTTTGTTAGTGTGTTTCATGATGAATAAGAGAAGGTACAGAAGCCTGAACACACGCACTAGCTGGTTTCAAAAAGGTTTCTACTCTATTGTAGTTAGAATACCAAATGGGCTCACAAACTCTTAACATTCGCCTGTACCTGTGTTTTTGTTTTTGCCGCTGTTTACCTATTATTTACTTATCTACGCTACTTAACTCTGTGATCTGTTTGTATTGCTCACAAGACAAAGCTTTTCACTGTGCCTCGGTACACGTTACAATAAATTCAATTCAATTCAATTCAATGTAACTGTTCCATCCCCCAAATCTTTTGAGCTTTCTTGTTCTCAAAATATATTCTCCTCTTTTTAAAGGTAGTTTATGGTGAACTACAGATGATCGAACTAAATAGCATGGCAGGTTCAAACAGCTGAATGCTCTACCTTTGATTAATCAGTAAGAGCTGAAACATTAGCACGGTGGCAGCGTCCTTACCTCTGAACCAGGCAGCCCAGGCTCATGTCCTATTGCTTAAGAGGTATGTAGTAACACCACCGAACAGTTTGATTAGAAAATATCTAACTGCCTCTATCACTGGCAAAGCATTGCAGCAATGTGTATTATCTACGTGACTGCATTGCAACAAAAAAGCCAAGGTTTCTTTGGTTGCACATCCCAAACCTACAACTTATTACCATTCAGTTAGGAGGAGAGGAGGCACATGGGAATATACTCTGTCCCCCCAGACTCCCTGCTTTGTCACACACCATCCTGACTACGAATTATATCACTGTTCCAATACTGTCACTGCATCAAACATCTTCCAACCTAACAGAAATATGGTCAGACTTTCACCACACAAATGGCAGCGTTTCAAGACGTTGGCTCACCACCACCAGTTATCCATGTATAATTAATGCTGGTCTTCCCAGTGACAGACACAGCTGCGGGTGAATAGAGAGGAAATAAAAATTCCCACTCTTAAGTATATAGGAAATAGAAGTAAGCCGATTGGGGAATATAGCCACAGGTGCACATAAAGCAAAAAAAAATGCCAAGCTTTTATGCTGTGTTAATTGGTCTAAGCCGGGATGACAGAAGAGATACACAGCAGGCTTCAGTATCTCTTGCTTGATATGAGCATTTTGCTCCGAGTTCCAACCCTGGCCACAATGTGTGGGAATACTGGATGAGAAAGAATATGCTTAAACCATGACCTCTATTGGCACTGACTGTCAAGCCCAATAGTTGAACAAAACAGTAGAAGGAAGTGAGCAGAGGGGGCCAATATTTAACTCAGTTGGTGGCACTGTCACACCTCTGAGCAAGAAAACAATGAGTTCAAATCCCATTTTCAGGACTTGAGCACGCATGCAGGCTAAAAGATGAGTGCAGTACTGAGGAAGTCCTCCGTTTTCAGAGATGCTGCCTTTTGGATGAGACATTAACCAAACAGAGAACTTCCCCCTCAGCCCTCTTGAAGGTACATAAAAGATTTTAAAGCACTATCAAGGCAAAGACTTTTTCTGATATGTGTGAAGTAACATTTGCACATGTAGGATTAGGCCATGACCATTTCCAAAAAGCAAGAATCTAATCATTGCCCCTTGATACTTAATAGCATTACCATCACTGAATTCCCCACTGTCAATATCTGCAGGTTACCACTGACCAGAAATGAACTGGATCAGCCATATAGATACTACAATAGCAGGTCAGATGCTGGGAATTCTTTGGCAAACACTCACCTGCTTTGTCTCCAATACCTACCTACCATCTATAAGTCACAATGCAGGAGTGTAATCGCATAGGTTCCGTTTGCCTAGATGGGCCCAACTCCAACAACTCAAGATACTCGACATACCAGCAACATACCAGCCCGTTCACAGAAGCATTCAGGGATAGGAAATTACTGCTGGTTTAGCCAGTGACACCCACATCCCTTGAATGAACAGAAGAAATGCATTTGCTGTTCTTGTCCTTCTAGGTGGTAGAGGTTGCAGATGCGAACTGCGTGGTTTAAGGAAGCATAGTAGTCACTTGCTGCCATCTGTCTGACTGATGTCACTGCACATCATTAGTCGACAAAGTGAATGTTGACATGGGACCTCTCACCAAAGAGAGTAGAGCAGACCTTGGTTTATCATCTAATTTGAAATTCCACCCTTCCAAAAATAGGTTCTGGGGATCAGCCATGATCTTATTGAAAGACAGGGTGGACTTGATGAGCTGAAAAATGTACCTCAGCTCCTATATTTTATAGTGTTATTGACTGCTCCTTTGGTACTGCTCTGGAGAGTTAGGCTGGTTAATGGATTCAGTCAGTCGGATGGGACTTGAGCTCACAATGTTGCAACACGAGAAATGGCTGAGAAGCAAAAAGATTGGAACGATGCTGAAAGATTGGTTTGGAGAGGGGGGAGGATGATGGTGAACAGAAGGAGGTGCAGGATGATTGTGCACCAGACTGCCCTTGAACATGTCCTGGCAACATGTTTCAGAATTCCTTTGGTGGGAGACTTAGACATGGTCACGAGCAACTTGAGGAAGAGAAAAGCAAGAGGATGACTAAAACAAAACAGATGGAAAACCACTGAGAGGAGGGACCAGGTCAACAGAGGTGGTAGCTGGACAGGGTTGGGGGAGGGTAAAGAGGAATTTGGTTCAGAGATGCAGCAAGTACTAATCTGGTTTACTTCTAATTGCATGCCAGCAGCGTTATGTGGGCTTGAAGCTTGTCCAATCACCGTCATCCACTGTGTCACATTTCCATTCCCAAGACTTTCCACCTAAGTTATTCACAGCTGTAGCTGCCAAAGGCCTAAGTTAAACAGAAGCCGTTTTGTTGAGTCTCATGCACCTCTGGGACTGGACCAAGGTTACAAAGGCTCAATTCATTTGTGATTAATATTTTGTAAGGTTTTTGCAAAAATATTTCCTCAGTTTCCGTTATTTGGGCTGAATCCAAACCAGACTCTCCAGAGGTAAGACATGTTACACAATACTTGCCTCTGTACCATTGCGTATTATACATGTACCGATAAACTATACCACCCACACCCCCTCTAAAAAGAGATCTCACACACACACACACACACACACACACACACACACACACACACACACACACACACACACACACCCTTAGATCAAGGTGGATTTGTATTTGAATTTTATTTATTTCTTCAAAGTGCTTCTGCTGAGTCAGCAGAGACAAATGTCAATATTCGAATATTTCAGTGGTCAGCATGAGTTAACCAGATACAGTTCACTGGCATGTTAGTCAGCTGCTAAAGTGTAGAGTTGACAGACACTAGAATTTTGCCTTTTTATCTCCAGATCTTTCATCCTCCTACAAGCAAAATAACCCCTTCCCTTCATTGATTGAGATCCTGTCTGATGCAAAATAAAACACATCCAAAATGATTTATAATCTATCGGGTGATAAAGAGATTTACAGCCATGTCCCCACACGACTCCACACTAAGATTCCTGATTTTTGTTGCCTTTCAGTAATGGGCTTTACAATGACAGTGAAGAGCTGACTTCCTGATCAACTCCAGCCCATCCGGCACAGATAAATGCAAGCCAAAGTCCAATGGAGGCCTCGGGTGATTTTGACTCAGCCACAGTGAGGGAATGGTGATATAATCTAATTCTGGATGGCATGAAGCTTGGAGGTGAACTTGCATGTTCTCGGCTGTCACATGATTGGTGCCACGTTTCCCTTCATTCCCATTTGCTTGGGCTTGGTAGTTTTGCCTGGTATCACAGGCAGACAACTCTTCACTTCTAGATTTCAGCTGATTTCCCCATGCTCAGACCGAGGCAACTGTAAGATCAGGATCGGAGTTGTCCTGAACCGAACCTCAGCTCACAGGCTAATAATGAGTAAAGGTAAAGTTGACGCAGGGCTGCTCTCTTATTAGAGAGAGACTGATGGTGGTCACCGCGCCTCAGGTGGAGGTTGTGAGAAAGAGAGTCCTTTATGGTGACCTCAGCTGGTGCAGGAATTAACCCATGCTGCTGGCATCATACTGTATCATATCCCAGCTGGTTAGCTGAATCAGCGCAAGGTGGAGGAACTGTTTCCAACACCTTCAATTACTTTACCAGTGATTGAGAGTAGAGCAATAGGCTGGTAAGTAGACAGGTTGGATTTGTCCTACTTTTTGTGGGCAGGTCAGACCCTGGGCAATCTTATACAGGCAGATGTCAGTGCTAAAGCTTGATTCCATGGTCGTCAATCTGCTAGCCTCATAAAAATCTACCAGTCCCAGTTTTGAAATTTTTAAAATTGACACCTAGGCTCAAACCTAGCTTTTTAGGGAGCAGAGCTCCAGATTTCCAGCACCTTTCCTGTAAAGAGGTATTACCTGCTATCATCCCATGAACTGTGTTGCTCTAATTGGTTAATCCCTGAGTTCTGGACTTCCTCCACCAAAGGAATTATTTCTTTGATCGAACCTATCAATTCTTAAACATCTGAAAACATCTGAACTCGGTCCTGATTTATCTATTCTTTTAAGTCTGCTTTGTCCCTTCATCTTGAGTGAATAAAAAAGATCACTGGTAAAAAAAAAATTACAGAGCAAATCAAAAAGCGATGTTCATTTATCAGTTTAATGAGGCACTCCACTGAAGGATTTCTGGCTTGCAGTCTTGGAGTTCTTGCTTAGTAAACATTCAGATCTGACCTCATCTCTAAGTCATTTAACTACTGCTTGGAGTATTTATATATTTAAAAAAACAAAGTTAAGAAATCAAGATCAAAGTTCAAGGCCCATATCACCCAGACATTGCTACGACTGAATCGAGTAAAAATGAAAAGATAATTCAGGAAGCAAACATTAGCTGAGTTTAGTTTAAGAATAGTTATAGATTGCTGAGAGAAGGGAGGTTTGGGGAGGTTAGACGTGCTCCAGGGTTATGAGGTCCTGTGGGGAATTAAAGTGAGACTATTTGATGAATTGCACTTTTTTCAGCCAGGGCTTAGTTGATAGCAATCCCTGTGAGTTCAAACTCACCTTCAAAAATGCTGAACACCTAACCAAAGCTGACACACTGCAGTGAGGAGACAATGTTGCATCAGTGGAGATGATTAAATCAGTGCAGCATAAAGAGACTGGTGGCAGCAGGACTTCAAAGCAAACACTGTTCTCACTCTTTTCTAATTTACCTCTCCAATGATGTGACTGTCGCCGGCTTGGCCCGAAACTGTTGCCCATTCCCAAATGCCCTGGAGGTGCTGGTAAGTCACCTTGCTGATCTGCTGCAATCACAGCCACAAAGCTGTCAAGAAGGGAATTCCCGAATTTTCACCTGGCAACTGTGAAGGAGGAATAAGGTAACTCCAAGTCCAGATAGTGCATGTGGCTTGGAGGCTATGACATTCCCCTATGTTAGCTGCCCTCATCACTGAGTGGTAACGTCATGGGTTCGGAAGGTGCTGTCAAAGGAATCATGGTACTGCAGTGCAAATAGTACATAGTGCTGTCAATCTGTGTTGATGATGCGAATGTTGGAAGTGGTGGATGGGGTGCCATTCAGTGGGTTGCTTTGTTCTGGGTGGTGTTAAACCTCTTGAGTGTTGTTGGATTTCCACACTCTGACCTACCTATTCCTGTAGCATCAGTAATTATATGGCTGCTCCACATCAGTTTCTATACAATGCTAACCCGCAGGATGATGATCATAAGCCACAGGTCCTAGTTATACCCCATACAAAGAGGAACACAAGAAAGCACAGTGAGTCAAGGAGTGGGTGGTGGCCAGCTGCAGATGCAAATGCACAGAAACCTGTTTTGTGTGGCACTAATGCAGGAGTCTTTAACAATCTTGCAGGTAGCACATTACTGTAATGTGAACCATTTTCAGCCCTCAGATATCTGTGTTACACCTATAAAATGGGTGTAATTTCTAATCTACCATATTAGGTTCGTCCTCCAGCCACCAAAACAGATTGGTGTAAGAGATCAAGTGGCTCTAACTGAAGAAAATGAGGGAGTTCTCGACATTTGTTCCTCCACCATCAGTACGAAGAACTCACATTGCTATTTAAGGGACCTTGCTGTACTGGCTGCCTTATTTTCCAAAGCAACAGGGAACAGACTTCCAGTGGAATGTGATTAGCCATAAAGAGCTTTGGAATATTCAGGAGAAAGAACTTCTTCTACCAACAAAGATAGAAGAAGCAGCATTGAAGGACTTGCCTTCTTCCTGTCTGATAAAATGTAGAATACAAAAGAAAGATAGTGACAGAGGTAGAGGGATGGGAGCTGGGTGAGGAAGGAGTACCTAACAAACATAATTTTCCTTGAATCCTGACCATGAATGTAACGGTGTTGCCTGAAAAGCATTGACAGTTGCTAGAGTTTAAGCCAAATCTTGTACCGACTTATGCTTTTGAGATGTTAAGGAGAACAGAAGTATCTCACTCTTTGGGAGAGGAGACATATACTAATTGGCTTATCTATGAAGAGGAACACCTATAAACATTACAGGACCACCCTCAGGGTCAATGCGTAGTAGCACAATCTATTTCTACAAGGATTTTTGCAGAAGCTGCAGAGTTGGTCATATTTTTAAGGAAAATGCATGCTGGAAAGTATTCCAGAGTGAGCTTAAGTTAAAGACAAGAGAAAGAATGTTTCATTCAACTAAGAATGCCAGGGCTCAATTTCCCTTTTCTTAAAGAGAAAGGATTACTAGCCACTCTGATATAAGTCTGCCTACTGAAACCACAAATGCTTTCACTGTAGGTTCTACAATTTACTTTCATCCATTCTGAAAACAAACCAAATTCCTCCCTTATTCCAAAGGAAGTCAAAGCACTGAACAGTCACCATCTTAATTTGTTTACATTACGTTGCAACTTACAGGACAGCACTGTGCTTGTAACATGATGCTGTTCATTTTTCTTTAAGTGACTCTGGCTGCATTTGTTGGGAGTTAAAAATCAACAACATTGCTGTGGGTCTGGAATTACATATAGATTTGGTAAGGATGGCGTCACCTTTTATTCCTAAAAGGGCATTAGTCAACCAGATAGGTTATTAGGACAATTGACAATGATTACATGGTTGCCATTAGGCCTTTCATTTAATTGATTTTAAATTTCACCGTCTGCCACTGTAGGATGCAAACCCAATGTCTCCCAAGGATTAGTATGTGGTTCTGGATTACTAACCCAGTGACATTACCACTGCACTGTTGCCTGACGACATTAGTACCATTGAAACTCTTCAATTAAAAAAAAGGGGTTTCCCTAAATTACAGCATTGTCCAAATACTACAATGTGTACACATCACTACTACAACTTATACACACACATACACATCACTGGAAGAAACTCAACTATTATCACTTTATTTACCTTTTGCTCCATGACTACTTTGTCGTTTAATCTATTCCAGACTCGTCCTTTTGTTTTTAACTCTTTCAACAGCATTAAACCCTCATTTCTACCATCCTTCAGTTCCGCTGAAGAGTCATATTCAATACAAAGTTATAATCCCATTTCTCACCACCAGTGATGCTGCCAGACCTGCTAAATTTTCCAGCACTTCGTTTTTGAGTCAGATTTCCAACACCTGCAGCCTTTTGATTCTGTACAAGAAACTTTGACATGCATACCAAGACTAAGTTCAGCCACGTGGAAAACCAGGCTTGTGTTATTCTGTGCCAGCATTTTCTGGTTTTGCATGCTTTCAATGTGTAAGGCCACTTACTAGGAACAAACCCATAACATCACATCAGCCTGAAGACACATTGGCAACATAGTAACAGAACTGATTACTTCTGGGGTTCTCGTGGCACTCCAGCCGCAGCAGTCATTGTGATTATTGACAGGCCTGCTGATGTGCTTATTTTACAAAAATGATCAAACTATTCTAACCAGGAAGGCCAGCAACAAGCAATGAAAGGATATAATTGCTCTCACCAGTCTTTTGCATGTGTAAACACTGGGTTGCAATGGGCTGGTTAAAAAAATGTTTGGAGAGCTTTACAGGCTAGACAGGCTTTCCAAAGACTCTGACATAATTATCTGTTATTGAATATTACCTCTTTTGGAGGAAAAACAGTCAGGCTATTTGGAGAATGTGGACCTGTGTGCAAGGTTCAGCAATAGCATCAGACCTTGCCCTACACCAACCTCCTTCGGAGCACTCGATCTCTGAAACTACGCACAAAGTTTCGTTGAAAGATGCCAAAAAAGGACAAGTTATTAAGTTTACAAATGAATGGAGTTTATTTTTCTTTTTGAGATGAAATAGGTATTTGATGCTTCGGATGATTTGAAGCAGATTCATCAAGAGTTGGTTGGAGACATTGCTGATGCACATATTTTCAAACTGAAAAGTCCCAAATTCCAATGTGTTTTGGAGGAATAGGCAATTGCCCACACTAGTAGGTTTCTATCCAGGATGTTCATGTACTAGCTCTGGAGGTCAGGGTCATGGCGAAATGGGTGCAATTCTCATCCCCACTTGGGAATTAGGAAGAAGGTGTCTGGACATTGCCTCTTGGGAAAGAAAGTCAGCATACCCCTTAATGTCATTTGTGCTTTCAGTGTAATTTGAACATCTGTGAGGAGATTTGTTCATGTAGCGTACTTCAATGATACAATTGACGATCATTTTATCAGGTGCAGAGGTTGTGATCCCAAACCTGTTACCTGCCCCTCAACACCAGGGGCGGCATGATGGCACAGTGGCTAGCACTGCTGCCTCACAGCTCCAGAGGCCTGGGTTCAATTCCCACCTCGGTCTGTGTGGAGTTTGCACATTCGCCCCGTGTCTGCGTGGGTTTCCTCTGGGTGCTTCAGTTTCGTCCCACAGTCCAAAGATGTGCAGGTTAGGTGAATTGGCCATTCTAAATTGCCCGTAGCATTAGGTATAGGGGAATGGGTCTGGGAGGGTTGCTCTTCCGAGGGTCAGTGTGGACTTGTTGGGCCGAAGGGCCTGTTTCCACACTGTATGTAATCTAAACCAGCCTGCACCATGAGGAGCAGTGTTATGCAATAAAATGTCTCCCACGAAGTGCACTAAAGTAAGTACGTCATAATTGGATTCCCTTTGAAAATGATGTAAGATCTGTGTCACTAAATTTTATCTGCTTTGGACTGCCCACACATAGATATGCACACTGCTGTTTCAGGAGGAGTTCCCTCCAAGAGTTGCAGTGACAGTGAAGGAACAGCAATATGTGACTAAGTCAGGATGCTGTGCAGCTCAAAGGGGAACTTAAAGGTGGTGGTTCGAGATGTCTGCTCTCCTTTTCCTTCTACTGTTAGAGGTAATAAGGCTGCAAGGAGCTATTGAAGGAAACTTGGCAAATTGTTTTATTGCATATTGCATCTGGTAAACTTTGCTGTCAATGTATGTTGGTGGAGATTGAGTGCCAACGAAGCAGCTGCTTTGTCTTAGATAGTGGTGAAGTCTATGTATTAGTTGAACTGTACTCGACCAGGCAAGTGGAGAATATTCCAACATAATCCTGACTTGTGCACTGTAGGTGGTGGACAGGCTTTGGAGAGTCAGATGTTGAGTTAATCACAGGCAGAGGTCACAGTCTCTGATATGTTCTTGTAATCACAACAGCTACATGAATGGTCCAGTTAAACTGCTGGTCAATAGCAATTCTGAGTACACTGATAGAGATTAAACTATAGTAACAAATTTCATGAGGAGATAGTTATGTTTGCTTGTGTTAGAGATGGTCATTGGCTGGCACATGTGTGATATGAATGGCATTTGCCATTTATCAGTCGAAGCAAGAATCTTGACTATGTCTTGTTGAATGTAAGGATGGACTGTTTCTGGAATTAGATATTCTGGGTTTAGGTGTAACCAATCTACTGCATTACTACAATCAATCCACTGACATGTGGGCATCATTGGCAAAGCTGGCATCTGTTGCACACCTCTAAATGTCCTTGAAATGAAGGGCTTGCTTGGATGTTTCAAGGTTCCAAGAGTCAACTACATTGCTTTGGTTCTGGAGTCACGTATAGGCCAGACTAGTTAAGGACAGCAGCTTTTCATCCTGAAAAGAAAGACATTAGTGAACTAGATGAATTTTTACAACATTGGTAGTCTCAGCAATTGTGTCCAGGAAACCATTTTCCATTCCAAATTTATTAACTTAATTCAAATTCCACCAACTGCCAGGGTGGGATTTGAATCCATGATTCCAGAGTCTTTGGATAACTAAACCAGTAACGTTAGCACTACAACCACTTCCTCTGCTACATGCCCGACATAAGTTTACTACCACATATTCTACATCATAAAAGTGCCCATGCTTCAGAAACACATCATTGACTGTCAAGTGCTTTGTGAGTTCATGAAAGGCGATACTTAAATACAAGGTTTGGACTACAAAATCATATGAGAAAAAGCAGCTTGTGAAGGGAGATTTGTGTCATGAAATTGTAGGCTTGTTCTTTGTAAAGTTTTATGATTCTGTAATTCCTCATGCAGAAAAGGAAATCTCTCCTCTTCCCACTGGGGTCATAAGTAAAGAAACTTTGCATTAAATTTGTGAAAATATCTTCAATAATGCAACTGTGAACTTAGAGTCATAGAGACCTACAGCATGGAAGAAGACCTTTCGATCCAACTCGTTCATGCCGACCAGACATCCAAAATAAATCTAGTCCCTTTTGCCAGTATTTGGCCCATACTAAACCATACTAAACCCTTCCTATTCATATGCCCATACAAATACCTTCTAAATGTTGTAATTGTACCAGCCTCCATCACTTCCTCTGGCAGTTCATTCCATACACGCATGCACCATCCTCTGTGTGAAAACATTGCCCCTTACATCCCTTTTAAATCTTTCCACTCTCACATTAAACCTACAGCATCTAGCTCTGGACTCCCTTATCTTGGAGAAAAGAATTGTCTATTTACCCCATCCATGCCCCTGATGACTTTATAAACCTCTAGAAGGTCACCCCTCAGCCTCCGATGCTCCAGGGAAAATAGCCCCAGCCTATTCAGCCTCTCCCTTGAGCTCAAACCCTCTAAACCTGGCAACATCCATATAAATCTTTTCTGAACCCTTTTAAGTTTCATAATATCCTTCCGATAGGAGGGAGACCAAAACTGAATGCAGTATTTCAAAAGTGGCCTAACCAATGTCCTGTACAGCCACAACATGACCTCCCAACTCCTATACTCAGTGTACTGACCAATAAAGGCAACCATACCAAATACCTTCTTCACTACCCAGTCTACGTATAACTCCAGGAGACTCTGACAAAAGGTCACTGACCTTTCTCCTCAAATGCTGCTGAGTATTTTAGATCTACCATTTTAATTTGATATTTGTGGCTTCTGCAGTATTTTGGCTTTTGTGGCATTTCTCTACCTCTTAGAGAACATCTCATTTTGCTTTTCAGTTCTTTTCTGAGATATTCTTCAGTAAACCTACTTTATTTCCAGGGATACTACCAACTTCCCAAGCTTGAGCCTTGTTGGGCAACATTGATAATTTGAAGTAATAATTCAAAGCCAATACAGTTCTTCACTTACAACGAATGCACCTACTCAATTACAAATTGACCAAGTAAGAACGTGCAAGGCTTGTCAATAAACCAACTCAGTCAACTTTTCCTTTTTTAAAAAGAACACTAACCTCCGTAGAATACCAGAATTAAAAATGAGATCCAAAATTGAGGCAGTAAACGATGGAAATGCACTCAAGTGAAACTGTTTACTCAAAAGGGTATAGACTATAGAGACATTTTTCCAAGTGCATAACATCCTTTACGTATTACATCCTTGACCATTGAGATCATGTATTTGGAAAGATTCAGGCAAACTCCCAGGACTTTCCAACTATTCTTGGACTTGAAAGCACGGAGGCAAGCCCAGGGTTTCTCAACTTGAACCGCTTGTTCATGAAGAGTTGCAACAGTTGGAAAATTGGCGCTTACTTATTAAAAAATAAGTGTAGGCTGGTTAGTTCGGTTGGCTAGACAGCTAGGATGTGAATCAGATTAACATGAATTGCGACGGTTTGATCTCCATTCTAGTTGAGGTAGATTTGGGACCGATGTCCTCCCTCTGCCAGAGAGTGGAAGTAATGGCAAATCTCCAATCTCAAAATAAAACTACCCAGAAAACCGTGCCGGATGAAACATTAGCAGGCCATGAGCTAAGGAACTGTATTCAGGCTGAGCAGACAAGAATGAATATTAAAGACATTCATCACACATGATGTGCTTCAGGATATCCTGAGGATGTGTTTTAAAAATGTATATAGATGTACATTCCTTCATTTGACTGAATGAAAGCATTACCAGAAATGGCTATTAAAGTAAGCTAGTTTGAAGAGGTAATTAGATACATTTCAGGAAAAAGAATGTAGTGAGGAATCCAGCAAGAAAACAGGATGGTGACTTTCACCTTCAATAAGTGATGGTCTATTTAAACGTGCTAGCAGCTTGCCTGCCCTGAATGCGCCTCTGCTTTTAGACTGAATCCTTTAAGCCATGTTTTAAATTTCAAACAGGAGGTTTGCACATCTGCAGCCATCAGGTGCTCTGCAGCTGGTAACTGGAGCTTTTTAAACAAAATATTTTGCTCAGTGACTCAATGGTAGCTGGATGTTTTTTAAAAAGAAGGAGCACAGGGCAGAGCATGTAAGCAGTGCCATGGAGAACACAGCTTTATATCTTTGCTAGAGTTCTTTTCCTCACGATTCTAAAGTTCCCTAAAACAGCAATGTATCTTGCATTTTTGGAGAAGTTTTAGGCAGTACTCTATGTTCCTACAACATTCCTCCATAATATTTAGAAGAAAATATTTAGAAAATAATTTGCTTTTGAAAGACTGGGCGACAGCAACAGGGTATTTGAGCCTCAATGCACTGTAGGAAATCTTCATTCATGGATGGCCATGCAATAAATTTCAGGTGCCAATTCAAAACCACTTTGTCGAGAGAAAGTACTAAGTTAAGCTGACTTCATACATGCTCTAATGCACTTTCTAGTGGAAACCTAAAGAAGGATAAAGTTTAGGAGGAGGTTGTGGTCGCTCTTTCCTACCATTCTCTCACCTCTGCAGCCGAAATGTAGCTCAGATGGAAGAAGAAATAGAACTGGATGAATACAATGATGTCTCTCGAAAACAGATAAACCAAAATAGGGCACCAATGTCCAGATTGCAGAACACCAACACATATTTCAGCCTTGGCTGACTGGTAACTTTCATCTGTGAGGGACAGAACATTGTGGGTTTCAAGCCCCATTGCAGAAACTTGAATACTTGATCTGGCCTGGACTTGTGTGTCATATGGAGCAGATAGTGCATTATAAAGGATGGTGTTGGTGTGGATTGTAAAGGACACTGTGTTTCAGGTAAGTTATTAAACTAAAGACTCATTTGGTGAGGCAAATTTTAAAGATTCAATCACAATACTCAAAATAGAACATGGTAGTATTTCACAGACAATGTCAGTCCTTCAGCCAAGCCCACTGAAAATAAGTTACCTGGTTACTAATTTCCCTTCTGTTTATGAACACAAACAGGTTGTCACATTTCCTGACATTATTACAATAACTACACATCAAAAGACACTTCATTGACAGTAAAGTGTTTTAGGACATCCTGTAATTGTGAAAGGAACCTTATAAATGCAAGTTCAAAAGGAGCACATAAGAATACATGAATCAACACGTATTGGAAGGTGAAGCCCAGTTTGGGATTAGAAACCTGTAGATTGTAAGAGGAAAAACAGCGTCTCCTAATTCTGTAGGCAAATTAATTGGAATTATAGATGGCACACAGCAAAACAAAATCAAACAGAGAAAAATACTGGGAGACAAAAAGTCATTTTTTTCATGCACATCTTCAAACATTCAGTATTCAGCACTAAAAGGTAAACTATAGTCCAGCAAATCATAACTATGTCATGCAGGAACAAGATTTTCACTGTTACACAGTGTTCCCTATTATGTGATAAAGATGGCATATACTTCTCCATCTCAACCTCTCAATTCGATTCAAATCTGTAATCACTCCCAGGTATCCATTATTCTATATATAATCCACCTGAACTTCTCGAATAGATTCAAGTCTGTAATCACTCCCAGGTATCCATTATTCTATATATAATCCACCTGAACTTCTCGAATACATTCAAGTCTGTAATCACTCTCAGGGATCCATTATTCTATGTATAAACCATTTGGATCCCTCGATTAGATTCCAGACTGTAATCATTCTCAGGTATCCATTATTCTTAATATAATCCATCTGAACTCCTCCATTAGATCCAAGTCTTTAATCACTTCCAGGTACCCATTATTCTGTATAAAATTCATCTGAACCTCTTGATTAGATTCCAGTCTGTAATCACTCTCAGGTATCCATTATTCGATATATAATCCATCTGAACCCCTCGATTGGATTCAAAATATTCACTAGTCACTTTTATTGTATCAAACACTTATCATTTGCAGGCTCTACATTACTTCCCCTTCAAGTCATCGCTTAAAAACTAAAGTCCTTATTCCTACAATAAATAATGTTGATATGTAATATAATTTTTCAGATGAGTCACTGGTTTTCTTTTGTTCACATTGACCAGGATTCCTTGTAACAATACCATCTTTCTGCCCTGGCTTTTAAACTCAACAGAAAGCAGTCAGTATGCCGCTGAAAGGAGCCTCAGATTGGGTCTCACTACATAATGGAAAATGGGTTTGAAGTCCAGCTGAAACGCTGCCTAAAACATCCCTCTCGCGTGTGTGTTCGAGAAGGGGGTGGGTGTTAGGCAAGAGTGGAGCAGCTGCAGTGAAAATGAAAACGGTGAATGAAAATCAATGTGTCCCCCCCCCCCCCCCACCTTCATCAGCTCACTCATCAGCGAGGCAAATACCTCGTCCCTTTGCCTGGCGTTGTTGCCAAGATACCCAATCGAGCAAAAGAAGCCATGCCATGTTTGATACCCCACCCCAACCGAGAAAAAAAAGGACCCGAATCTGGTGACGGTCTCGCCACACAATGAAACCCTTCCTTTTTACCCTCGTGTTTGTTTTCTTCCCCACATTTCAGGCTGCCCTGAAGGACGGTGTCATTGTCAGAATCTTGTAATCGCTGTGCTTTTGCCAAGACGGACCTCGCTCTACACACACACACACACACAGAAGATGTTGTATCATAGTTATTGTTTCTTTTCATCTCGGGGCTTCTGTTGGTGCAGGGAGGGATAGGGTACAGACACTGCACCCCTGTCTCTCGTAAAACCATCCCGGACCACACATCACTGAACCAAGATGAGTGAGAGTGTGTCCCGCAGTCGCTCAGTAACCCCGCACTGGCAAAACCACCCACTTCATGACCGAGGTGTACAGTGGTTAGCCTTACTACCTCACAGCGCCAAGGACACAGTTTCGATTCCAGCATGGAGGATTATAGGAGGGGGGAGAGATGACTCGACGGGCCAAACGGCCTGTTCTGGGTATACTGATAGCATCTGCCCTGGATCTTCGAACCGACAAAAGGCCAATCAATATCGAGTCACTGAGCTATACAACATGGGATCATACTACTCGTCCATGCCAACTAGACATCCTAACCTCAACGAGACACAGTTGCCAGCACTTGGCCCATATCCCTCTAAACCCTTCCTATTCATATGCCCATCAATGTGCCTTTTAAAGGTTGTAATTGTACCAGCCTTCACCACTTCCTCTGGCAGCTCATTCCAAATATGCACCACTCGCTTTGGATTCCCCTACCCGAGGGAAAAAATATATACCTTTGGGTATTCACCTATCATGCCCCCTCACAATTTCATAAACCTCTCACTGGCCATTCCTGATGAAGGGCGTATGTCTGAAACGTCGATTCTCCTGCTCCTCGGATGCTGCCTGACCTTCAGTGCCTTCCCAGCCCCACACTTTTCCACTCTCACCCCCTTATAAAGATTTGTAAAACCTCTGTATCCTTCATCAAACTCAAAACGAACCTTCACCATCTCGTCCTGCTCAGGCCACGTGGGATAATCGTGGTCCTCTTGACAGCTCGCCCCCAACACCGCCTTCCCCACCCCCAAATCCGCAGGAACTCTTATTTCAATAAGAAAATAAGTTCTCCGGTCTCTTTAAACAGCAACCACAAGCATTTCAAAATCGCTCGAGAAAATCTTACATTTCTTGTTTTGAAGCGGATATGTCTTTGAACCAATCGGTTATCCCGCGTTAACTAAACAGAACTGAATCAGGTTCAACATTACCGGGATGTGGGTGGGGGAAGAGACACCCCCACACCCTCCCCCCTCCACACCATAACACACGCAATCGCTTTCATCAGGGACACTGATTTACACGGCTGAATAAGTCAAATTCCATTGACATTACGCAGGAGATTCCAGGATATTATGATGGGAGTTTGGAAGATCGCGTTATGAACCGCTCGTTTCTGCTTACTTTCCTTCACTCGCACCACTCACCCCCATCTCTCTCTCTCTCACACACACACACACACATCACCTCTTCATACCAGCCCCAACTTCCCCACCACACACATCACCTCCAAACCTCCCCAACTCCCCAGTCCAGCCCCAACTCTCCCCTAAGACAGACACATCACCCCCAAACCAGTCCCACTCCCCCCCAACACATACACACCACACCCCCAAACCAGTCCTACTCCCCCCAACACAGACACACATCGTCCCCAAACCAGTCCCACTCCACCAACACAGACACACATCATCCCCAAACCAGTCCCACTCCCCCCAACACAGACACACATCATCCCCAAACCAGTCCCACTCCCCCCAACACAGATACACGCCACCCCCAGACCAGTCCCACTCCCCCCAACACAGACACACATCATCCCCAAACCAGTCCCACTCCCCCAACAGACACACATCCCCAAACCAGTCCCATCACCCCAACACAGACACACATCATCCCCAAACCAGTCCCACTCCCCCCAACACAGACACACATCATCCCCAAACCAGTCCCACTCCCCCAACAGACACACATCCCCAAACCAGTCCCATCACCCCAACACAGACACACATCATCCCCAAACCAGTCCCACTCCCCCCAACACAGACACACATCATCCCCAAACCAGTCCCACTCCCCCAACAGACACACATCCCCAAACCAGTCCCATCACCCCAACACAGACACACATCATCCCCAAACCAGTCCCATCCCCCCCAACACAGACACACATCATCCCCAAACCAGTCCCATTCCCCCCAACACAGACACACATCATCCCCAAACCAGGCCCATCCCCCCCAACACAGACACACATCATCCCCAAACCAGTCCCATTCCCCCCAACACAGACACACATCATCCCCAAACTAGTCCCATTCCCCCCAATACAGACACACATCATCCCCAAACCATACCCCTCCCCCAACACAGACACACATCATCCCCAAACCACTCCCCCCCCCCACCACACACACACACATACGCACACACGCACACTCTCTCACACACACACAGAGCAAAGAACAGTTGAGGTGCGTGCAGTGCACGGAAGAGCGATCGGTTTTTAATGTCCCAAGATTTAAAGATTATTTTCTGGGCGCGTCAGGAATTGCATCGCCGTCAGTGTCTGTCCACTCTCCCTCCTCCCCGTGGCCACACCGCTTCCCCTGGCAGTTCAGTGACACCTTTGTGTGGTGTTGAACAGGGAACGGGTGCAGGAACACAATCCGCTTGTCAACGCTCAGTGAGCCGCGGAATCAATCACCTCTTTGCGGGAGAGGAAGGGAGGAGATGGGTAATTTGGAGGGGGTGGAGGTGGTGAGAGCCTGTCGCTGAAAGGACACACACACACATAAAAACTCAAGTGATCAGCTCGAGAGAGGCCTGCACTGTCAGTCTGCATCATTCTCACATTGCCCAGACATTAATGCTGCCTGTCACCCCCCGCTGTCACAAGGGCTTGCCGCTTCCAATGCCGCCGTGGCCAATTGTGGAAATTGCACTCAATAAATCTAGGGCCGCCGGGAGGGAATGAAGGGCTCGGGTTGTCACGAAAGCTGAACAATAATGCATTTAAAGCCACCAGGGCGGTTTACTGAAAGGTCTGGGAGGGAGGGGACATACTGAGCTCACTGCCTTCCCGTGCAGCCAGAGGCACGGTGTGGTCCCAATCTTTGCAGCACAGGAATTGGCCCTTGGTACGAAAAAAAAAGAAAGCGCGGTTAACCAGCACATGGCTGTGTTGGGGAAGGAGGGCTGGCTGCCGTTTGTGGGGATTCTGAAACGGTTAATTGGATATCAACGTTTCAAAATCAAAGTTTACTTTGTGCGGGGGCAGGGAAAAGGAGAGTGTGTGTCAGGTAATCTGAGCTGTTCCTGGTGTGGAAGAGCCGGTGTGTTGGACTGGGGTGGACAAAGTTAAAAATCACACAACCTGCAACCCATTCTCAGCAATCTAAATTGCATCAGTTGTCTGACATTTTGATCTTTTGTTACAAATTCGGTGTCCTATGGTCCTGCCCCACTAGCTACCCGGTGAAGGAGCAGCACTCCAAAAGCTTGTACTTTCAAAAAAACCTGTTGGACTATAACCTGGTGTTGTTTGATTTTTAACCTGAATTATGAAGGTAATAGGGCTTCCGTAGTGAACCTCTGGACCAGGAGGTCCGGGGTTCAAGTCCTACCTGCTCCATCTCTGCACAGGTTGATGGAAAATATCGTGGAAAAAAATCATTGCGTTCAATAACATTGTCAAGGGCTGACGAGGACATTCGCTATCGTTGGGGTACAAGGGGTTAAAGGTCGGGATTTTTATGGAAAACTAAAATGGTCCTTGGTCTGCACTGGGAACCGTGAATTCGGGGTGAGGCCGGACACTAGGTATCCCCCAACTCAATAAAACCATTCCAGTTAACTCCTTGTGTGCTGGACAGTTTGAAAACACCACCTCGATGAATCCAGGATGGATCCTGCAGAGTAAATATTTAAACCGCAATCCCACAAGCACTGGGATTAACGCTGTATAATACAGGATTTAAACAGAATGGACACCTTGGGTTACTCCATCAATGTAGCATCCCCAAGACACAGCGGGTAATGCCAACTGATCTTTTTAACTCTCAGATTCAATGTGGTGGTGGGGACAGATAGTAACTCTCTGCAGATCGGATACAGCCCCCAAAGGGTCACATTCTGCTGGGTTCAGTATTCAACACTTGTGCGGGGAAGCTCTCAATGTCGCGGCGAGATTGAACTGCGCATCATTCCAAGAGGAAATCGCGCCCCCACTGGCATTAGGAAGAGGGGAGGAGGCAAGGCGCTCAGAAAAACTGGCAACTGGACTGAACGAAGGCAGGATAGGATAGCTCCGGGTCCCAGTTCCCCTGTTCCCGAATCCAATGTTCCTTTATTGCTCAGCACAATGTCAGTGGGAAGGTAAGGAGTATCAATTCCCGTTCTGAAATATTACCCTTATTTAGTTTAGATACACTGTACACTCAGATAGACAGTGCACATGGAATATATGTGTACACAGACGTTGAATGCAAATCGGGTGGACATTCGACACACACCCAGAGAACACAACCAGTTGTATCCGGTTAGTCTGCCTCAAGCCTGGAACTCCTTGCTAACCCCGGAGAGTTCAAAACCACCCTCCGCCCCCTCTAATATTGAAATTCTTCTGATCCTCAAGTCTGGGGTTAACGTGAACCATCCCCGCTCACCTCATTCCCCCTTCCCATTGCTCCGTCCGTCCCACCCCCTCACTCCCTCCGACCCCTCCCAATCTCCCCCCTCCCACCTTCCGCGCCTCCATTGTTCCCCCCCGTCACCCCTTCCTACCTTCCCCATCTCTCCCTCCCCTCGCCCCTTCCCCTCACTCCCTCCGCCACTCCCCATCTCTTCCCCACAGTCCCCTCCCCGTAATTCCCTCCGTCCCCTCCCCACTCCTCGTCACTCCTTCCCTTCTCCCCTTCCCCCTCCCCATTACTTACCCCTCCCCTCCCCTCCCCTCCCTCCGTTTCCCACACCGCGCCCTCGTGTCGGGGAGGTAGAGAAGGCACACACCACCCTCAGGCTCCTCTCCAGACAGTGACAGCCTCTTACCGGAGACAGCTGACAGGCGGCATGGCTGACCTGTTCCAGTCACCCTCTCCACAGCCTCTACATCGCCCATAGAGACTGGGTCCTCTCCCCCGGCACCTGTCAGCTTCACAGGTCACCAGTGCAAACTCTCCCCGGGACCCGCAACACTGGCACTGGGACCCCTAACACACCCCCGCTAACGCCGGCACTGCACCTCCCCTAACGCCGGCACTGGGACCCCTAACACAGCTCCCCTAACGCCGGCACTGGGGCCCCTAACACCGGCACTGGGACCCCTAACACAGCTCCCCTAACGCCGGCACTGGGGCCCCTAACACTGGCACTGGGACCCCTAACACAGCTCCCCTAACGCCGGCACTGGGGCCCCTAACACTGGCACTGGGACCCCTAACACAGCTCCCCTAACGCTGGCACTGGGAACCCTAACACAGCTCCCCTAACGCTGGCACTGGGACCCCTAACACAGCTCCCCTAACACTGGCACTGGGACCCCTAACACAGCTTCCCTAACGCTGGCACTGGGACCCCTAACACAGCTCCCCTAACACTGGCACTGGGACCCCTAACACAGCTCCCCTAACACTGGCACTGGGACCCCTAACACACCTCCCCTAACGCCGGCACTGGGGCCCCTAACACCGGCACTGGGACCCCTAACACAGCTCCCCTAACGCCGGCACTGGGGCCCCTAACACTGGCACTGGGACCCCTAACACAGCTCCCCTAACGCTGGCACTGGGAACCCTAACACAGCTCCCCTAACGCTGGCACTGGGACCCCTAACACAGCTCCCCTAACACTGGCACTGGGACCCCTAACACAGCTTCCCTAACGCTGGCACTGGGACCCCTAACACAGCTCCCCTAACGCTGGCACTGGGACCCCTAACACAGCTCCCCTAACACTGGCACTGGGACCCCTAACACAGCTCCCCTAACACTGGCACTGGGGCCCGCAATACTGGCACTGGGACCCCTAACACACCCTCCCCAACACAGTCCCCCAATTCTGGTTGTGGGACCCCCCCCCCCCCAACACTGGCAATGGGGCTCCTCCTGCCATTCTCTTAACCGGAGCTCCGACCAGCCGCTGGTGAAGCAGCTTCACTGCATCCAAGAGGCATCAGACAATGAACTCCATTGAAACCTTTCAAGGGAGAGCACTTTCCCGCTTGACTTTCTCCCAGTATCTGTTGACATGAATGAACTTTGGGGACGGGGCGGGGGTCGGCATTGTCATTTCCTGGGCGAGGGTGGTTGAGCTACCAGGATCCCGACCTGGGGAGATGGTATCAATGAGGGCAAAGGAAGATAGAACCGTGGGGAGGTAGTGGTCAGTCAAACCGTGTGATGACTGCGGCTCTCAGCCTATGGGGCTTAGGGACAGGCTGAAGAGTTCATTACAATCATCGTTTTTAAAGATGTGCACCGTGAAATGAAGGCCGGGAGCAGGGAAGGGGTCCGGGAGGAGGGTGGGGAGGGGGGGGGGGGGGGGTAATGGGAGCTTCAAACAACCTCCTCGTCTTCCATCAGTTATTCATTTCCATAAAACATCGCAGCTCGCTTCACAAAAAGTGATATCAAATCACGTCTCCCACCAAAAACCACCCAGGGACGGTTTATTTTCCTGTGTGTTTGGCTCGGCTGACCCAAGATTTGGTCAGAGGTAAGACTTAAGGCCACCTTTAAAGCCTCTCCTTTCCGATTATTTACAGTATGTCCAGCCCAGGGCTGCTCAAACCAAACACTCAAGTAAGCATTGCTGGAATCAAGGTTATTATTTCTATAAAAACACACACGTAGGCTAGAGGCAAATGTTGCAAAAGTAATAAAGTACGTGTCAAACACATAACTTAATCTGTCCGTGGAAGCTACAATTTAAAGCCAACGCGTAATTCGATCTGTATCCACTGAGGAACCGTTAGAATTACTCTGTTAGAACGAACCGCGTTGATTACAATTGAAAAGAAAGTAGCGATGGGTCTGCTGTCGGGCCAGAGATGCATCAGGACTGAATTCAGCCCCCACATTCAAATATCATACTCTCGTTCTCCAAAGGGATCATCTGTCTGCAGAGACTGTGGGTCTCCAGACAGCAGAAATGCTCGGTTGTCTCTTTGCATGTAACAGAACACACACACGCGCACGCTCAACTTAAATATCGAACAGAACTGAAAACTGAGCACAGACCCTAGCAGCTCTTGTAAACCTCTCTCGCCCCCCCCCCCCCCCCCCATTGCCAGTTATTGCAATGTCTGCCAACCTTGCAACATAACTGGAAGATGAAAAGATTAACAAATGTCCTGCGTGAAAGAAAGAGCTCGAGAGAATATTCGCAAAATCATGGGAATCTAGCGGGAAGGAAAAGCAAAGATCTCTTTCCCCGCAACATGTCTCTCCCAGAACCTCAGGCAAACGTTTCAGTTTAATAGCAAACCTCTGCACCAGCGGCCCTGGACTGTCTTTCAATGATTTCTCAGCGCAGATACATGTTATACCGAATACACGACCCCGCAACTTTTTTTTCTGCAAGTGACTCGTTCAAGAAAAGAAGACTCTTAAGAGAGGGAGTAGACTCTCGCTGACTCTCCCCTCCGGTCTGTGAGGCAGCAAGACGCGAATAACAAACAGCATTGTCACAAACTTTACATCATAACGTTGCCACGAGTGGGGCAGCTTCGCTGATGTTTCTCTGGTGAAAATAAAACTGTCGCAATCTGCATTTCATGCATTGTAAGTACTTACACTCAAATCATTTTCTATTGGATTTCTTTCCAGTTTTTTCCCCCTCCTGCCTTGCTGGACAAGTCACCCAGATTTCCAAGAGGAGAACAGAAGGAGAAGGGGAGGTGGTGGGGGGGGAAGAGTTTTTTAAAAAATTTAAATAGATCCTTGGAAGTCTGTCAGAAGTTGTAAGAGGAAGGACACGTTTTGTTTGCAAAGCTTCCACTTCTCAGATTGAGCCGGCGCCGCTGGTTTGCTTCCCACTAGCGTTCTCCCAGCTCTCTCTCTCTCTCTCTCTCTCGCTGACATTGGATTGTTTTCACTTTTTTTGAGACGCCTTCAAATCAGACTTGGACGTCACTCGCCCATCGCAACCAAACACAAACCACAAAACTGAAGGGAGCTCAGCACTGGCGCTGGCCAATTAGCTGAGCGGTTGCTGTTTCCAAGATACGCAGCGAGGCATTTTGGGAGTAGTAGTTTTCTTTTATTCTTTCACTGTTGTTGAAGACACCCTATTCATTTCTTTTTAAAGAAAAAGATATTCAGAGAGTTTTAGTGCGCTTTCATTGACTCTGCTTTAAAATGTGGGCCTCACTGAATATGTGTGTGTTGAAAAAAAAATTCAAATTGTAAATGATCTGAGGGTAAATTACAGCAGTCCCATGTGGTTAGTTGGGAATATAGATGTGGCCACTGTCATTTTGATTGTGTAGACTGAAAAAAAACAATTGAATGAAATCGTTCTTGGGTATGTGATCTGAGCAACGTACCTGGTAAATGTGTATCAAACTGTTCCTCTGTCGCAAATATTGAACAGTGTTCAGCATCATTCAAAGCTCCTCAGATACTGAAATTGATAATGCCCAAATTCCGCAAGATCCAGACAATATCTGGGCTTGAGCTGACAAATGGCAAGTAGCATTACCACCACACAATGCCAGGCAATGAACATCTCCAATAAGAGACAGTTTACTCACCTCCCCTTGACATTAAATGGAATTACCATCACTGAATCCCCCATATTCTGGCGTTACTATTAACCAGAAACTCAACTGGACTCTTATAAAAATGCAGTCGCTTACCTTTTATCTGAGATTGTGTCCCCTGGGTTTAGACCTCACAACCAGAGGGAATATCCTTTCTGCAGATACTCTGTCACATTAAAAATGTTGTAAGTTTTTCTGAGTTCATCTTCAATTCTTATAAACTCTAGATAATACAGATCCAATCTCCTCTGTTTCTCCTCAAAGGACAGTTTGACCAACCCAGAATGTTGTGGTGAGCTTCTGTTGCACATCCTCTATGGCAAGTTTATCCTTCCTTAAGCAAAAGGACCAAAAACACACACACTATTCTAGATGTCATCTCACCAGAGGGTTACAATTTCAGCAAGATATCCTTGTTCCTGAACCCAAACACTGTTGTGATAAAAATTAACATACCATTCACCTTCTGAATTTCTTGCTCAATCTTCATGTTAGCTTTCAATGAATTAGGCATAAGGAACATATATCCCTTTCTATATCAAAACTTTCTAATCTTTCACCATTTAAGAAATATGCTGTTTCTTTATTCTTCTGACCAAAGTGGGTAACTTCACACTTTTATTTGAGGTCTACACCATGAAACCAGGCCCTTCGGCCCACCCTGTCTATGCTGCCCAGTTTTCACATTTAAGTTAGTCCCATTTGTCTGTGTTTGGTCCATATCCCTTCATACCTATCCCATCTACATACCTGTAAAAATTTTCTTAAATGATGAAATTGTACTCGCTTCCACCACTACCCCTGGCAGCCCATTTCAGACACTCAGCACCCTTGTGTGTGAAAATATTGCCCCTCTGGACCCTTTTGTATCTTTCTCCTTTCACCTCAAATCTATGCCATTCAGCTTTAGATTCCCTTACCATGGGGGAAAGCTGTTGGCTATCTGCCTTATTAACCCAAATAATATTTTTCACTGTCCACTATACCACCAATTCTGGGGTCATCCATAAACTTACTAGCCATGCTTTCTAAACTCTCATCCAAATCATTTAGATTAGATTAGATTCCCTACGGTGTGAAAACAGTCCCTCCGGCCCAACAAGTCCACACTGACCCTCCGGTAAGTAACCCACCCAAACCCATTCTCTTAAATTTACCCCTGATTAATGCACCTATCACTATGGGCAATTCAGCACGGCCAATTCACCTGACCTGCACATCTTTGGAGTGTGGAAGGAAACAGGAGCACCCGGCTGAAAGCCACGCAAACATAGGGAGAATGTGCAAATGACAAATAACAGTGGACCCAGCACCGATCCCTGTGTCACACTACTGATCACAGGCCTACAGTCTGAAAAACGACACTCCACCACCATCTTCTGTCTTCTACCGTCAAGCCAATTTTGTATCCAATTGGTCAGCTTTCCATGGATCCCATGACATTTAACCTTACTTAACAACATTCTATCAGTACCTTGTCAAACGCCTTTCTATAGTCCACATATACAATGTCTACTGCACTGCCCTCATCTACCTTCTTGGTCATCCCTTCAAAAAACTCAATCAAATTTGTGAGACACAATTTCCCATGCATAAGGCCATGCTGATTATTGCAAATGATTCCTTGTCTCCCCAAATGTTTGTAGATCATGTCACTCAGAAGCCCTTGAACAACTAACTCACCACAGACATTAGGCTCACCCGTCTGTAATTCGCAGGCATTTCCCTGCAGCCTTTCTTAAATAGTGGCACAACATTAACCACCATCCAATCTTCAGGCATTTCACCTGTAGCTTTGTGGTGTTTTTTTTTAAAACAGATCTGCTTTTAAAGTGAATGGGTTTTGTGCACCACTAATGGACATTTATTTATCTTAGATTGCTTTGACACCTAGAAAGGTAAACAATGGAACCCCAGTTTGTTTCAGAGGGCTGGAAAATATTTTTTTAATTTAAGGGAAACATCCAAAACTTAGAGATGGGAGATTTTTAGTTTCAATTTTTTCCACTCTGTGTTGCAGTCCTGTGAAGTCCTTGGAATAGGATGGCTATATAGACCAATGCTCCTGAGAAGTGATGAACAAAGTCAGATGGGAGTGAAGAGTTCTTGGTCGTCCCAGACCAGAAGTGTTGGAATAAAATCCCAAGAGGTTACTGGAAGTTAAGTACATTGAAACCCGGGTGTGTGGTAACTCCAGGAAGAATCTGCAGTTCTAATCTAAAGATTGAACCTACAAGTGACTGAAGTGTTGGATGCAAAAACTCTTGTGCAAGTATTGTACAAGTGGTAGTTTGGGTACTGTACTGGGGTATATAATGGATATTATACAAAAACTGCACTGTTACTAATTTTAGCTTAAGCTATGATGAGAGATTATGTTAATCTGGCCTGTTTTCTCTAGAATTTAGAAGGTTAGGGGTGATCTAATCAAAGTCTTCAAGATATTAACAGGAAAGGAGAGGGTAAACTATTTCCACTAGAGATTCTACAACTAAAGGGCATAGTCTGAGAATTAGGGCCACATAGTTCAGGAGAGATGTTGGGAAGCACCTCTGCAGACAAAGGCTCATCTATGTTTGGAACTCTCTTTCACAAATGAAAGTGGATGCAGCATCAGTTAATTTTAAATCTGAGATAGATAAATTTTTGTTTAGCAAAGGTATTAACGGATATGGGCCAAAGGCAGATAACTCTCGAAGTAGGCCACAGATCAGTCATGATCAAACTGAATGGTGGAACAGATTCAATGACTAAATAATCTACTCTTGTTCCTGTTCCTATGTTCCTATTTTCTGTCTATAAATTACAGCTGGTGATCTCACCAGGGAGATACTTAAGGTATTTATTTACCATTTTATGTCTGTTGCGAGAAGGAAATGGTAACATGTTTATTTTATCTTTGATAGTTAACACATCTGTCGGAATAACAGAAAGAAAAATATCAGATAACCCCATTAGCAGCTGCTCAGTATTAGCCACCAAAGTAATTTTTAGATTATTATTCCTGATCAATTTGAAATCTTGCCAGTTTCAATTCTGGTCTCCCTGCAATAGGAAGGAGGCTGTGAAACTTGAAAAGATTTACAAGGAGACTGAGGGGTGACCTTACAGAGGCTGATAAAACCATGAGGGTCAATAGAAAAGATCTTTTCCCTGGGGTGGGGGAGTCCAAAACTAGTGGGCGTAGGTTTAAGGTGAGAGGGGAAAGATTTGAAAGGGACCTAAGGAGCAAATTTTTACACAGAGGTTGGTGCATGTATAGAATGAGTTGCCAGAGGAAGTGGTGGAGGCTGGTACAAATACAATATTTAAAAGGCATCTGGATGGGTATATGCATAGAGTTGAGAGGGATATGGGTCAAATGCTGGCAAATGTAACTAGATTAATTTAGGATATCTGGTCTGCATTGACGAATTGGACTGAAGGGTCTGTACAGCTCTATAACTCTATAACTAGCGAATATTATGCAGTGTTTATTTCAATGAATGCAGGCAACAGAATGCTCAGTCAGTCAAAGTGAACATATTGGGTTTTACGAATCAAAACTTTGAGATGACCAGGGCCATATTTAGGCAAAAAGTATTAAACTCAAAGAAACAGGAAACAAAAGTTTGGTTCTCGACCATGATACAGTTGCTAGTAGCACAGAATCTAGTACACTGGATAGAGTAAAAAGTAGTAAGTCACTGCATATTGTACATTTGCTGCATTATCTTTCAAGGTCGATATGAAATGGATGAAACAATCTCACAGTGTTCTTGCAGTTTGTGACATCACCTCAGCAAGTCACTATCATGTAACATTTTCCAAACAAAGTGCAATCATCTGTGTAACACTCTCCACCAGGTTACCTTATTTGTAATATTACTCCCACCTACGGATTATCATATGTGTAACACACTCCAGCAATGCTATTCTTTGTAGTGTTCCCCAGGTTCTCTTTTATAACAACAACTTGTATTCATTAAGTAACAGCTTTGATATCCTAAAACATCCTGAGGCACTTCATGTAATCAGACAAAAATTGACACAGAGCCAAAGAAGGAGTGAACCATGGCTCAGTTGTAACATTCCTGCCTCAGTTTTAGTGGGTTGTCATGTCTGGCTGCAGAAACGTCTCACAGTCCAGAGCAGTACTGAGTGAGGGCTACACTATCAAGGTGCAATCTTTCAAAACAAGATGGTAAACTGAAGTCCTGATTGGTCTTGGTCTCTCACATTGCTGTAAATGATTCCATAGAACTGTTTTTAAGTGCAGCAGGGAATGTCCTTGTTGCTCTAATATTTATTCCTCAAAGAACATTGCTGCAATAACTGAGATCTGATCATTGTCACATTACTGCTTGTGGATCTTTGCTGTCTGCAAACTGGCTTCTGTGCTTCCGATGTTACAAATGTGCCTGCACTTCAGAAAGTATTTCATTGTCTGTAAAATGCCTTAAGAAGTCTGAGATTATTAAAGGTACCGTATTATCAAAAAAGCTATCATATTATCAAAGCTTTTCTTTTTATTAAGAATGGTAACCAGAAAGATGAGGCAAAGAGTTAAGTTGCATTATGCAAAACATTTAATCTGTGAATTAGTGAGAGTGTACAATTGATGACTCAATATAGCTGCATTGGATATACTTGATGCCATACGATTGCATAGTGTAAGATGTACTTCGTGGTATATTTGCCCTGAAGTAAGACAAATGGAAAAAAGACAAAATAACAAAAAAAAATGGCAGCATGCACATTATTATAACTGGGTGTGGCAGCATGACGTGGAAAAATGAACATTTGAAACACACTCCCTTTTCTTCAAATTCTTTCAAGGCAATTTCCCAACTCTAATTTCCTCTAAGAAGATGATAGTGAGCTACATTCTTGAGTGACTGCAGTCCATGTGTTGGAAGGAGTGCTAATCAAATGGATTTCTTTGTATTGAATGTTGTTGAGCTTCTTGAGTGTTGCTTGAACTGTACCGATCCAGGCCAATGGAAGTACAAACATGCAAATTAGGAGCAAGTATAAAGCATGTAGCCCCTGAGTAATCCATAATGTTATTCACTTATGCCTTAGAGATTCTGGTTGGGGTTTGAGGAGTCAGAAGGTGAGTTATTCATCACATTTCCTGATTTTCCTGAAGAAGGACTTATGCCCAAAACGTCGATTCTCCTGCTCCTTGGATGCTGCCCGACCTGCTGCGCTTTTCCAGCAACACATTTTTCAGCTTATTCATCACAGAATTCCAAATCCATGACCTTCTCTTGTAGCCACAGTATTTATATTGCTGATCTAGCTATATCTTTGATCAATGGAAATTTCCAGGATGTTCATGGTGGGAGACTCTTTGACGGCAATGCTATTGAACATCATAAGGAAATGTTAGAGTCTCTCTTTTTGAGATGGGCATTTCCTATTCTATGGCATGAGAATGACTGTACTTGGCACCTTTCATCTCAATCATAAATATTGTTATGGATCAGGCCAGACCCCTCAAAACATTTCAAGAAGGTTGCCCAGACTCTAACTTTGCTAGTTGTTTTAAGCAGGTGTAGAGTGGATATTCCAGGACAGAATCAGCTGGTCAAACCACTTAGTTTTAAACAAAATAGAATTTATTTACGAGATTACTGAATAAAACACAAACAATGGAAAACAGAATACCGAATAACTTACCCAATCTGAAAACCCAATAGACTATCCCAATTTAATGATGCTGTTCCAAATACTTGCAACAGTCCCCATAAGCACCTCTTGGCACAAAAGGTAAAATCAAACTCAAGTTCTAACAGGATAGAAGTCAGATAGAGATTACCAGCCTGGACCTGTTTCTTTGGGTCCAACAGACTTTCTTCACACTACTGCTAAAAAAAACAAACCAGAGAAAAGCTGAACTGGGAGAACTGGCCTTTCATTGTACAAGTGTTTTTTTTTAACTTGAAAGCCTTCTTCTGAGGTAGTATCTGTTAGCTGTTATCAAATTGCCTCGAAAACCGTACATCTCAGACTTTTCGGAGTCTGTGTAGTTTACGATCTCTCCAAAAAAAATCCAAAGACTACATAACCTTGTTAAAGGAGCAGCTTGTCACAATATCATTTGGGTCTTGCTGAAAAAGAGCACAGAAATCCTCAAAGTCTGAGACAATACTGAGCATTGTGTAATGATCTGTGAACATCCCCATTTTTGCCTTTATGATGGATGGAAGATCATTGATGAAGCAGCTGAAAGTAGTTGAGTCAAGTACAGTACCCTGGGAATTAGCCTCTTTTGGTGCAATGGTATTGTATCTACCTCTGAGCCAGAAGGCTGGAGTTCAAGGCCCACCTATTTGAGAGGTTTGTCACAATATTCCTGAACAGGTTGATTAGGAAAATACCTACTCCTGCAGTAATGTCCTGAGACTGAAATGCTGGGCTTTCAACAGCCACAACCATCTTCCCTTATGCTTGGGATGACTCCAACCAGCAGAGAGATTCCTATTTACTTAAATTTTAAAAGAGCTCCTTGAAGCTACACTTACTCATATTCTGTCTTGATGTCAAAAGTAGTCACTTGCACCTTTGAAGCACTCTGAAGTTTCTCTCCATTTACATAATAAGTTGCCTCTCTATTTCTCCAATCAAAATGAGTAACCTCACACTTATCCACATTGAAGTTAATCTTCAAACGTTTGTCCCATTCACCTAAACTATCCATATTTATTTGTAATTTCTTATTTCATCATTGTAACTTACTTTCCCATCCATTTTAGTGTCATCTGCAAATTTGGCAATTGTACTTTCTATCCTCACATCCAAGTTATTAATGGAGATTGTAAATAGTTGGGGCCCCAAGGACTGAATACTGTGGCACCCCATGAGTCACATCTTGGCAACCAGAAAAAGACACATTTATTCCAACACTCTGCTTTTTGTTGGCGAGCCAATCGTCTTTCCAAGCTAATAAATTACCCCACCCCATATGATCCTTTTTTAACTGTTAACCTTTAGAGCAGCACTTTATCAAATGACTTCTGGAAGTCCAGCTATATTATGTCTACAGGATCCCTACAAAGAACAGTGTTTTGTGGACAGGATATACTTGGGCAATAGTCGAGAGTCAGGCAGCATCCGAAGAGCAGAAGAATCAACATTTTTATTCATATATATATATATATATATATGACAGAAGCATTGATTCTCCTGCTTCTCAGATGCTGCCAGACCGGCTGTGCTTTTCCAGCACCACACTCTTGACTCTGATCTCCAGCATCTGCACTCCTCACTTTTTCCCATACTTGGGCAATAATCTACATTGTCAATTTGATGCCAGTGAAGTTGCTGTACTGGAATGGCTTAGCTAGTAGCATGGCTAACTTTGGAGCTGCAGACGTCAGTGGGGATTGAAAGAAGCAAAAATGGCCTTTAGTAGAGTGATATGCTCTTCTTGTCAGATGTGGGAGTTTAGGGAGAGTTTACGGGTTACTGAGAATTATATCTGCAATAAATGCTGTTGGTTGTGAATCCTATCAGATGGAATGAATTGGTTCAAGGCATTGAGGAATTTACAAGAGTAAGGGGGTGTGATGGGTGGCTGTTATAGGAAGGGAGGAAAGTTGAGATACAGTCACATAGATAAGTTAACTCCACGAAAGTTAAGAGAGGTAAGCAGGTAGTGCAGGAGTCGTCTGTGGCTATCCCTATTTCAAACAAGTATGCTGTTTTGGAAAATGTAGGGGGTGATGGATTATCAGGGGAATGTAGCATGAACAGCCAAATTTCTGGTATTGAGACTGGCTCTAATGCAATGAGGGGTACATCGGGTTCAAAGAGACCAATAGTGTTAGGGGGCTTTCGATCTGAGGCACAGATGTTTTTGTGGCCAGCAGTGAAAAATCAGAATGGTGTGTTGCTTTCCTAGTGCCAGGATCAAGGATGTCTCAGAGAGGATGCAGAATGTTCTCAAGGAGGAGAGGGCCCAGCAGCAGGTCATCGTACACATTGGAACCAATGACATATGAAGGGAAAAGGATGAGATTTCGAATGGAGAATATAGGGAGTTAGGTAGGAATTTAAAAAGGAAGTTCTCAAGGGCAGTAATATTTGGATTACTCCTGGTACTGCGAGCTAGTGAGGGCAGGAATAGGAGGATACAGCAGATGAATGCCTGGCTGAGGAGCTGGTGTATGGAAGAAGGAGTCACATTTTTGGATCATTGGAATCTCTTCTGGGGTAGAAGTGACCTGAACAAGAAGGATGGATTGCACCTGAATTGGAAGGGAATTAATATACTGGCAGGGAGATTTGCTAGAGCTGTTCGGGAGGATTTAAACTAGTAAGGTAGGGCAGGGTGGGACTCAGGGAGATAGTGAGACTGGTACAGTTGAGAAAAGAAACAAGTCAAACAGTCAGGGCAGGCAGGTCAAAGCAGAGAACAAGGTAGGAATGATAAATTAAACTGCATTTATTTCAATGCAAGAGGCCTAACAGGTAAGGCAGATGAACTCAGGGCATGGTTAGGAACATGGGACTGGGATATCATAGCAATTACAGAAACGTGGCTCAGGGATGGACAGGACTGGCAGCTTAATGTTCCAGAATACAAATATTACAGGAAGGACAGAAAGGAAGGCAAGAGAGGACGGGGAGTGGTGTTTTTGATAAGGGATAGCATTGTCTGTACTGAGGGAAGATATTCCTGGAAATACATCCAGGGAAGATATTTGGGTGGAACTGAGAAATAAGAAAGGGATGATCACCTTATTGGGATTGTATTAGATACCCCCTAATAGTCAGAGGGAAATTGAGAAACAAATTTGTAAGGAGATCTCAGTTTTCTGTAAGAATAATTGGGTGGTTATTGGAGGGGACTTTAATTTTCCAAACATAGACTGAGACTGCCATAATGTTAAGAGTTTAGATAGAGAGGAACTTGGTAAGTGTGTAAAGTGTATACAAGAAAATGTTCTGATTCAGTATGTGGAAGTACCCATGAGAGAAGTGCAAAACTTGACCTACTCTTGGGAAATAAGGTTGGGCAGGTGACTGAGGTATCAGGGGCCAGCGACCATAATTCTATTAGTTTTAAAATAGTGATGGAAAAGGATAGACCAGATCTACAAGTTGAAGTTCTAAATTGGAGAAAGGCTAATTTTGATGGCATTCGGCAAGAACTTTCAAAAGCTGTTTGGGGGCAGATGTTCGCAGGTAAAGGGGTGGCTGGAAAATGGGAAGCCTTCAGAAATAAGATAACGAGAGTCCAGAGACAGTATATTCCTGTTAGGGTGAGAGGAAAGGCTGGAGGGTATAGGGAATACTGGATGACAAAAGAAATTGAGGGTTTGGTTAAGAAAAAGAAGGAAGCATATGTAAGGTATAGACAGGATAGATCAAGTGAATCCTTAGAAGAGTATAAAGGAAGTAGGAGTATACTTAAGAAGGAAATCAGGAGGGCAAAACGGGGACATGAGAGCTTTGGCAAATAGAGTTAGGGAGAATCCAAAGCGTTTTTACAAATACATTCAGGACAAAAGGGTAACAAGGGAGGGAATAGGGCCCCTCAAAGATCAGCAAGGCGGCCTTTGTGTGGAGCCACAGGAGATGGGGGAGATACTATATGAGTATTTTGCATGTATTTACTGTGGAAAAGGACATGGAATATATATAATGTAGGGAAATAGATGGTAACATCTTGAAAAATGTCCATATTACAGAGGAGGAAGTGCTAGATGTCATGAAACACATAAAAGCGGAAAAATCCCCAGGACCTGATCAGGTGTACCCTGGAACTCTGTGGGAAGCTAGGGAAGTGATTGCTGGGCCCCTTGCTGAGATATTTGTATCATTGATAGTCACATGTGAGTGCCAGAAGACTGGAGGTTGGCTAACGTGGTGACACTATTTAAGAAAGATGGTAAGGAAAAACCAGGGAACTATAGACCAGCGAGCCTGACGTTGATGGTGAGCAAGTGTTGGAGGGAATCCTGAGAGACAGGATTTACATGTATTTGGAAAGGCAAGGACTGATTAGGGATAGTCAACATGGCTTTGTGCATGGGAAATCATGTCTCACAAACTTGTTTGAGTTTTTTGAAGAAGTAACAAAGAAGATCGATGAGGGCAGAACAGTGGACGTGATCTGTATGGACTTCAGTAAGATGAGATTCCCTATGAGAGATTGGTTAGCAAGGTTAGATCTCACAGAATACAGGGAGAACCAGCCATCTGGACACAGAACTGGCTCAAAGATAGAAGACAGACGATGGTGGTGGAGGGTTGTTTTTCAGACTGGAGGCCTGTGGCCAGTGGAGTGTCACAAGGTTCGGTGCTGGATCCACTACTTCGCATCATTTATAGAAGTGATTTGGATGTGAACATAGGAGGTATAGTTAGTAACTTTGCAGATGACACCAAAATTGGAGGTATAGTGGAGAAGAAGTTTACCTCAGATTATAAACAGGATCTTGAACAGATGGGCCAATGGGCTGAGGAGTGGCAGATGGAGTTTAATTCAGATAAATGTGAGGTGCTGCATTTTGGGAAAGCAAATCTTAACAGGACTTATACACTTAATGGTAAGGTCCTAGGGAGTGTTATTGAACAAAGAGACCTTGGAGTGCAGGTTCATAGCTCCTTGAAAGTAGATAGGGTAGTGGAGAAGATATTTGGTATGCTTGACTTTATTGGTCGGAGTATTGAGTACAGGAGTTGGGGAGGTCATGTTGCAGCTGTACAGGACATTGGTTAGGCCACCTTTGGAATATTGTGTGCAATTCTGGTCTCCTTCCTATTGGAAAGATGTTGTGAAACTTCAAAGGGTTCAGGAAATATTGACAAGGATGTTACCAGGTTGGAGGATTTGAGCTACAGGGAGAGGTTGAATAGGCTGGGGCTGTTTTCACTGGAGCGATGGAGGCTGAGGGGTAACCTTGTAGAGGTTTATAAAATCATGAGGGGCATGGATAGAATAAATCAGCAAAGTCTTTTCCCTGGAATGGGGGAGTCCAGAACTGGAGGGCATAGTTTTAGGGTGAGAGGGGAAAGATATAAAAAAAACCTGAGTGGCAACGTTTTCACTCAGAGGGTGGTACGTGTATGGAACGAGCTGCCAGAAGAAGTGGTGGAGGCTGGTACAATTGCAACATTGAAAAGGCATCTGGATGGGTATATGAATAGGAAGGGTTTGGAGGGATATGGGCCAGTTGCTGGCAGGTGTGACTAGGTTGGGTTGGGAGATCTGATCGGCATGGATGAGTTGGACTGAAGGGTCTGTTTCCATGCTGTACATCTCTATGACTCTATAACTCTATATAAGGTGGAGTGAAATTGTTTGGCTGAAGACTAGCATCAGCGATGATAGGGACCTTAGGAGGGGGCTGAGCTGGATTATTCACTAAGTATTTTTGACCAATGAGTACTGTAAATGCTTTGGTCATTGCAGGTGCAGATATTGTGGAGTTTAATTTGACCTCTCAGAATGGATATGCCAGCACGGCACATTTTAAATTATGGGATCAATTAGCTTTGCCTATCACATGCTGCTTTTGCTATTTGTAGCTTCAGAAGGTTGACTCACAATTTTGAGTATTCTTGGTGCTTCTCCTGGCATGTCCTCCTACACACGTCATTGATCCTCTGGATTGGTGGCAAAGGTAGAGTAGGGGGTGTGCAGAGCCACAGAGCTACAGATTGAATTCTTCTGTTGCTGCTGCTGATGGTGCAAACCTTTCATGAATGCTATTTTCACAATGCTAGATATTTTCTTTTTGTCACGGTGTTGATACCACATACCTTGATTGAGGATGTCCTCAGTTTGAAGACAGGACTTCACCACAAGAACTGTGTATTGGCTATTCCCACAAATACATCGCCAGATACACCTGCAATAGGTAGACTGGTGGAGATAAGGTTGATATTTTATGTTTCACAGTTAGTGTGTTGGTGTACCTTTAACAGACATGCTAATGATATCATCACTGTATCATTGCACGTGACCTAAGGGCATAAAGCTCTCAGACTCCATTTTAACCGGGTCACTTGAAGCATGACATGCTGATGGAAGTGTGCACCAGTTTGAAACTGCATAACGTAATTCTAGAATGAAACAAAGGACTGTGAATGCTGGAAATCTGAAATAAAAACAACTTACTAGAAAAATTCAGCAGGTCTGGCATCATTTGTGGAGAGAAAGCAGCATTAACGTTTTGAGTCCAGTGACTCTTCTTCAGAACGGATGGTAGCTAGGTATATATGCTGAAGACAAAGGGCAGGGGCTGGGGTGATAGGAGAGCAGATAGATGGGAATGGAGCTCAAAGACAGCGCAATGACCACATTTAGGCAGACAAAGGAATGGATAGTGCTAAAGCCAGAAAAGGAGAAAAGCTGATCATGGGGACTTTAAATAGGTGAAAATGCTGAAAGCAGTGATAACATGACAGGACCAGGGGTGTGGGGGTAGGTAAAGGACATAGAAAACTGTGTTCAGGTTCTAAAATTATTGCAGTTGATATTAAATCCTAAAAGCTGAAAGGTCTCCAATCGGAAATTGGGATGCTGTTCTTCCAGCTTGTGCTGAACTTCACTGGAGCACTGCAACAAACCCAAGGCAGAAATGTTGGCTACTGAACACGGGTGGTCTGTTGATGTGGCTGGAAACTGGAAGTTCAGGGTCATTTTTGAGGAAAGAACATGAATGTTCCACAAAGCAGTTCTGTATTTCATCTCCCCATTGTAGAGCAGATCACATTTTGAACAGCGAATACAGTAGGCTAGATTGAATGAAGGGTTGAAAAGTGTGATGTTGGAAAAGCGCAGCAGGTCAGGCAGCATCCGAGAAGCAGAAGAGTCGACGTTTCAGGGCTTATGCATGAAACATCGACTCTCTTGCCCCTTGGATGCTGCCTGATCTGCTGTACTTTTCCATTGCCACACCTATCAACTCTGACTCTCTATCATTTGCAGTCCTCACTTTCTCCCTAGATTGAGTGAAGTACAGGTAAATCATTACTTCACCTGAAAAGTGTGTCTGAAACTTTGGGGTTGTGAGGTGGGATAAATATTCCACCATCTATGATTGCATGGGATGGTTCTGAGCCAGTATGGGGAAGTGTTGGGAGTGAAAGAGAAGTGGTCAAGGGTGTTCCAGAGGAAACTATCCTGTGAAATGCTGACAAGGAGAGGAGGGGAATTTGTGTCTGATCGTGGCGGAAATGGCAGCTTATGATCCTGCTTAATTTTAGCCCAGTCATGGATTTGCCAGTGAATATAATATTTATGTAGATTACTGAGCTGTAATAAACATCTGCTGGCTCTTTCAGTATCACATCTTTGTTGTTTGTGTTACAAGGGATAACATAAACAATGCTGCATCAAGTAAACAAACACTAATGAATGCAAAGTTCACATTAGCAATCAAGGACGTTTTCTATTCTTATTGATTCCTCATTACCTGCTGCAGGCCCCATCTGGCAGCTATGTCCTTCAAGACTCAGCCAGCTCGATGAGTAGAGCTACTGCTAAGCCATTCTTTGCAATGGCTATTGAAGTCCCCCACCTAGAATATATTCTGTCCCCTTGTCACCCTCAGTGTCTCTTTTATGGTTTTTAACATGGAAATGTCAGTCTGTTTGATTAGATTAGATTACATTACAGTGTGGAAACAGGCCCTTCGGCCCAACAAGTCCACACCGACCCGCCAAAGTGCAACCCACCCATACCCCTACATTTACCCCTTACTTAACACTACTGGCAATTTAGCATGGCCAATTCACCTAACCTACACATCTTTGGACTGTGGGAGGAAACCGGAGCACCTGGAGGAAACCCACGCAGACACGGGGAGAACATGCAAACTCCACACAGTAAGTCGCCTGAGGAGGGAATTGAACTCGGATCTCTGGCGCTGTGAGGCAGCAGTGCTAACCACTGTGCCACCGTGCCGCCCACAGTCATCCTTGATTGCTTGTCCATTTGTGCCCTGATACCATTGAAACCTCTGGCACGAACGTTAAGGACTCCCAGGACATTTTCCTCCTGATTGCATAGCCATTTCTGATTGGTATCAGTTCAAAGGTATGAACTACCCATGTCAGATTGTAAGAGAGTTCTTCCAATTTTGGCACATGTCTCAGATGTTAATGTCAAGGATGTTGTATTTTGACTGGGCAGGATGTATGTTTTAGGAGAAAGTGAGGACTGCAGATGCTGGAGATCAGAGTTGAGAGTGTGGTGCTGATAAAGCACAGCATCCAAGGAGCAGGGGAATCGATGTTTCAGACATAAGACCTTCATCAAAAATGAGGTTTGTGAGCCAGGGGGCAGCAAGATAAATGGGAGGCAGGGTGGGGCTGGGGGGAAGGTAGCTGAGAATGTGATAGGTAGATGAAAGTGGGGGTAAAGTTCTAGGTTGGAGAGGAGGGTGGAGCAGAAAAAATGGGAAAGACGATGGATGGGTCAAGAGGCCAGTGCCGAGTTGGAAGCTTGGGACTGGAATAATGTAGGGGGAGGGGAAATGAGGAAATTGGTGAAATCCACAATAATCCCTTGTTATTGCAGGGTCCCATCAGCCCACACCCCACTCAAGGCACCTTCCCCTGCCACCACAAGAAGTGCAAAACCTGCACCCACACCTCCCTCCTCACCTCGGTTGAAGGCCCCAAAAGATCCTTCCATATCCAACGGAAAGTCACCTGTCCATGTCATCGATTGTATTCGTTGCACTCGATATGGTCTCCTTTACGTCAGGAAGACAGGACGCCAACTCGCGGATCGTTTCAGAGAACATCTCTTGGACACCTGCACCAACCAACCCCACCACCCCATGGCTGAACACATCAACTCTCCACCCCACTCCACCAAGGACATGCAGGTCCTGGGCCTCTTCCATCACCAAACCCTAACCACCTGACGCCTGGAGGAAGAATGCCTCATATTCTGTCTTGGGACCCTGCAACCACACGGGATCAATGTGGATTTCCTCAGTTTCCTCATTTACCCTCCCCCCACCTTATCCCAGTTCCAAGCCTCCAACATGGCACCACCCTCTTGACCAGTCCATCATCTTTCCCAACCATCTGCTCCACCCTCCTCTCCGACCTATCACCTTCTCCCCACCTTTATCTACCTTTCGCATTTTCATCTACCTTCCTCCCAGTGCTACCCGCTCTCATTTATCTCTAATGCCCCTTGGTCCACAAGCCTCATTCCTGATGAAAGGATGTACGTTTTGAAATTTTCACTGCGAAGGTCAATTCTGGGCATCCAACTGGTTTTATTCTTATTTAACATTCCTTTCTGCATTGGTTTGATGCAATTGAATGGCTTGCTTGACCATTTCATAGGTCCATTAAGAGTAAGCCATAGTGTTGTTGGAGTCTGGAGTCATGTGTAGGACAGGCCTGGTAAGATGGCAGATGGATTTTTATGACAATTTGCTAGTGTCACGTTTATCATTTCAGCCACCAGTTTTTAATTCTGGATTTATGAATTAATGTTCTTGCACTTGCAATGGTGGGATTTGAACTTTTATCTTCAGGGCATTCAACTAAACCTCCAGACCCATCCAACATCATTTCCACAATGTTAGCATTCACTTCCATTTTTGATCTATTAATCTCAGTTTTCACTGCTTGAAGCAAACATGGGTTCATGGAGTTCACCATGAGATTGCTATCATAAGCTGAAGATTGGAAACAATGCTGTCAGTGACTCTCAGTTCGTTAACCTTGTCACAGGAAATGTTTACATCTATGAATAAAAAAAGGGAGGGTAAAGGAAGGATTCTTAACATGCAAATGCTTAAATCAGTGTGAGAAACTGGGGAATTTCTTTTTTTTTTCATTTTTCTTTTGACTGGCTAAGTTGGATTTAGGAATTGACATCAGTCACTGAATCTTGAAGGGAATCTCTCATGAGTGCTCAGCACACCTACCCATCCAGTTCAGTGTGCAAATTCAAGAAGAAGCATTTGTATTGAAAAGATTTTACAATTATTTCCTCTACTTGTTTTCTGGAACTAATTAACTGTTTGTTAGATGGCTAGGACCATTCCTTTGAAATGCCACTAGATGAGGATCAACAGACGAGAGAATAGATAAATCTAATATATCTGATGGCTGAATCACTAAAGGAAAAGTTTGGAAGGAAAACAATAATGTCCCAGCATCAACAACTTGCCTTATAAGGTGGGAATCTTACAGCATATTTAGGTTGCTGTTAAACTTTATTGAGAATAGTTATGAAAGGAAGGGCTTCTCAAGTGAATAAATTTTACAGTCATGTACTATTTAGCTTAAGTTTTATCTAAAAATCTCAAACCTCTAGACTAATCATTTGCAGCATTGATGTATAATTTAACTTTATAAAGTTCCACACAATATCTCTCCCTTCCCAGTAGAAAAAAGCAATACTTCAATTCATTGTGAATTGATTATATCTTAATTTTGTTTAGCATTATGCTTTAAGAGACTGCCCTGTATTATTCTGTTTGTAAGGAAATCAATGTTTTTTGCCTGTACAACTTGGTCCAACGTAATGCTATTTTCCCAAGAAGAATCGGTGAGGTTATGACCTTACAATATTATTGCTTGACTTTTAATAGAGAACCTCAGGTACTGTTCCAGGGCTCCAGGTTTGAACCCACCGTGACAGATGGTGGAATTTGAACTCAATAAAAACCTGAAAATATGAGTCTAATGATGATCTTGAAACCATTGTCAATTGTCAGAAAAAGCTATCTAATGTCCTCATATGTTTATAATGTGCCTTACACAGGAACCATGAACTGAATGAATTGGCTCTCTGCACTATAACATGGTGCAGGCTCTCAGCAGGAGTATAGAATTGGCTTAATGTGACTCCAGACCCACAGCAATGTGGCTGACTTTTAACTGCCCTCTAGGAAACTTGAAAAGTTTGAGAAAAAGATTTATAAGGATGTTGCCAGGGTTGGAGGGTTTGAGCTACATGAAGACGCTGAATAGGCTGGGACCATTTTCCCTGCAGCATCAGAGTCTTATAGAAGTTAATAAACTTATGAAGGGATTGGATAGATTGAATAGTCAAGGTCTTTCCCCCAGGGTAGGGGAGTCCAAAACTAGAGGGCATAGCTTTAAGGCGAGATGGGAAAGGTTTAAAATGGAACCTAAGGGGCAATTATTTCACGTAGAGGGTGGTGCATGAATGGAATGAGCTGCCAGAGGACGTGAAAAGGCTGTTGCAATTACAACCTTTAAAAGGCATCTGGATGGGTATATGAATACAAAGGGATATGGGCCAAGTGCTGGCAAATAGGACTAAATTAATTCAGGATATCTGGTTGGCATGCAAGAGTTGGATCAAAGGGTCTGTTTCCATGCTGTAAATCTCAATGACTCTATGACTGTAATTAGGGACGGTCAATAAATTCTGGCTTGTGATTGAATAAAAAATAAACTGTGGTAGGCTTCTTTAGCGGCCAATATCAGAACCTAAAGGACAATTGTTAATCCGAGGCACCAAGGCACAGCAGGTACAAAGGAGTTGATTTCAGTTTAATGGATATTTGGTCTGCTTATGGAAACCACATTTTTACAGTGAATGCTGAAGTGCTGGATGAGAGCCTGAAAGGCATCTACAACCTCAGTTGTTTTTTTTTAAACGATTCTAGCTTCTCACAGATGTTCCTGAAAAATATTCTAAAGAAAGTTTGCAACTTCTGGGCCCAGCAGAAGCCTGCGTGGTTTCTTTCATCTTTGAATGGGAAAATAAAAAATATTCTCAGCACTTTGCAAGAGATTGGTTTTGATATGTTCCAGCTACCCTGGCCTGTGAATGACGACCTTTTTGTGAATGACTACCTTTTTTTTAAACAAATCTTTTGAATGTTAGTTGGCTGTGTGACAGCCCTTGTGTAGAGCTGCCAATTTTTGCAGTATTTAAACTGAGCATTCTGTTTCTTTGCTCTCTTGTTAAATAGAAAAGATATAAATTCTATCAATCCAAAATTCCTTAGAGAGAAAAAAAAATCAGTAAAAGATGTGATTGTTTTATTTTATAGTGAAAACTTGCACAATGGAGGTGAACATGAAGATATTTTTCCTACTCTCACCTTCTGTATGTTTGAACTAATCTAAAACTGTCCAGCCTTGTGCCATCCGTCATTTCTGTGCTTGCTAACCTACACTAACCTCCAATCTGCCACAATTTTCAAATTTTCAACTCAACCTTCTATCCCTCTCTCCTTTCCATGGCCTCACCTCGGTAGCTTTGCAATTTCCTCCAGCACTAAAGTGGCCTCACATCTGTGCATCAAAAACTCTATTAGTGCAAGTTGTCGAATGGTGCAGCTTACCAGCAAGCTTTCATTCTGTAGCAGCCCAAATTTGTGGACAGTGTGGCATCAGATGGATGTAACTCAGCAAACTTTATCACCAGGAAAAAGCAACAAAATCTTTGGAACTCCATCACTTCACTTGGACCTTCCTTTCTGTTGTTTTGGGACAAACCTTTCCTATTTCATAGAATGATGTGAACACCATTACAGTTTGGAGAGAAAGCCAGCTAGTAAATCCTCAAATCCACTTGGGAGGCTAGTGAATGCAACTTTGAAAATCTTCAGCAACTTTTAAAGTTAGTGATGCAGGTCCTCACAAGGACCAGTATCACTCCATATAGTCCATCTCGATCTGGTGAATGATGGAAGGATCACCTGAAGCTAGTGGTGCTTCAGGTAAGCTAATGCTTGCATTCTTTGACTTGACTGACTGAAGCTGGTTGAGGGATGAGGGATTTGAAAGTGAAGAGATGCCAAGGTGATAGACATTAAAAGTGCTTAATGGATACTTAAAATCTGCTTTGCTGAAACAAAAATTCCTAAAGGCCTGAATTGCTCATACGTTTATAATACGCCTTACATAGGAACCACGATCTGAATAAGTTGGCTCTCTGCACGATAACATGGTGCAGGCTCTCAGCAGGAGAATAGAAAATATCATTTACTTCTGTCCATTGGCATGCATCCTCTCATTGTATGCTATTTGCCAAGTAGATACATTGTTTGGTGAAGCGGTCTGGGAATATATTATACACTCAGGACTAATTGAACTCAACCTCTCTGCACAGTTGGATGCTGTCATTAAAGCCTCAGTCAAAGTTGCCAATGGCAAACATTTAAAATTCTGACAATTGATAAAGTCCTTATTGCAATTATGTTGCCGAAAACTTTAATGTCTTGAATGTATTCTTTAAGCTTTGGCTCCAAACGCATGTCATATCTTTCACACTCAATAAAAGATTCCATTGATGATACAATGAATTGATTCAAAGCCAAAGCCAATATGAACCCAAGACATTGGCCAGTGGAACAGCTTATAAAGAAAAAAAGGAGAGCTGTTACTTTTGGCCATATAAATTGCAGTGTAGATTTAAGATTTTGAACTTCTGAATGCTTCAGTTAATCAAACACCATGGAATAATCAAGATTGTCAGACTACCTTAGATTCATGCTATTTCCCTTATCCCATCACCTGCCTGCTCCCACTCTGCTCCCTCAATTCCCATACTTGACTATCTGTTGTCATTCTTCAGTTCAGTCTTTCCATACAAAATTCCTGAAGGGCTGGCTATAGTGATTCCTGCACTGAGTGTATTTGTGAGCATAATAAAAAGTAACAGACCTGATCCCTCAACCAGTATCTGAAGCCAGTAGCTTCTTGGTCCTGGGGATTTCATGGGACCTCCAAGCTGTGAGGCCAGCATCGGTGTAAAGGCAAGGAGGTGAGTGGATAGGTTTTCAGGGATTACAGGGTGAGGTCATGGGGAGAGTACAATGAAAGAAAGGGAAGCTAACACTAATCTAATTTTCCCCATCCATTCCTTCCTAAGGATATTTTCACCATTAAGATTGCAATATCCTTTAATAATTTTTGCACTGTTAATGATTTTTGCACATATGTTCATAGGCGCCCCTTTCTTCGGACCCCTTTTCGAATTGCACATTTATTTCATTTTGCCTCTCTTTGTTTTTCCTGCCAAAATGTATTACTTCACACTTCTCTAAATTAAATTTTCATCTACTAAAGTCCTATTCATTCCATCAACTGCAAAAAGACTACTTTAATCCTGTTTTCAAATCCCCTTGTGTTGAAGGCCAACATCCCATTTGATTTACCAATTGCTTGTGGAACCTACATGCTAACCTTTAATGACTGATGAACAAATACATCCAGGTTTTGAAACCTGCTCTCCCACACCCTCTCCATTTAAGAGGTATTCTGCCTTTCTGTTTATCTACCAAAGTGAAGAACTACTCCTTATTCACATTATGCTTCATCAACTATGTTCTAGCCCATTCACTGAGCTAATTAATTTTCTCACAAAGTCTCATTGCATCCTTCTCACAACCTACATTTCCACCCACTTTAGTGTCAATAGCAAACTTGGAAAAATTATAATTAGTTTTTATATCCAACTCTTTCATATAGACAGTGAATAAGTGGACCTATCACTGATTCTTACAGTAACCATGACTGACAGCCTGTCACGCTGAGATGATCTGGTTATTACTACTGTATGAATTCTGTCGGTTAACCAATTCTCAATCCACAATTTTATTTCCTCCGATTTCATCTACTCTAATTTTATTTGCTAAGCTCCTCTGTGGGACCTTAGCCAGAGCCTTCTGAAGATCAAATACACTACATCCAATGATTCTCCTTCATAAATATCACAAATGATTTTGCCAAAAAATGTCCAATAGGTTTGTCAAACATTATTTCCCTTTCATAAATCCATGTTGACTCTGCCCAATTTTGCCAGTCCTTTCTAAATGTCCAGCTTTTATAACTTTGTAACAACATCTAACACTTTGTATTATTTTGGTGTCAAAACTATCCATTGTGTAGTTCTCCATTCTCCCACTTCATCATTTCTTAAATTATGAAGTCACGTTTGCTACTTTCCATCTGCAGGAACCTTCCTGAACCTATAGAAATTTAATGGATAACATATGACTATTTCTCTAGCTAACTGTGACCAGTGGAATGCCACAAGGATCTGTGCTGGGTCCACTACCTTTTGCCGTTTATATGAATGATTTAGATGTGAGCTTGACAGGTATAGTTAGTAAGTTTGCACATGACACCAAAATTGGAGGTGTAGTGGACAGCAAAGAAGGTTACCTCAGATCACAACGGGATCTTGATCAGACGAGCCTATGGGCTGTGGGGTGGCAGATGGAGTTTAATTTCGATAAATGCGAGGTGCTGCATTTTGGGAAAGCAAACCTTAGCAGGACTTACACACTTAATGGTAAGATGCAAGGGAGTGTTGCTGAGTAAAGAGACCTTAGAGTACAGGTTCATAGCTGTTGAAAGTAGAGTTGCAGGTAGATAGGATAGTGAAGAAGACGTTTGGTATGCTTTACTTTATTGGTCAGAATATTGAGTACAGAAGTTGAGAGGTCATGTTGCAGCTGCACAGGACATTGGTTAGGCCACTTTTGGAATATTACATGCAATTCTGGTCTCCTTCCTATCAGAAGGATGTTGTGAAACTTGAAAGAGTTTAGAAAATATTTACAAGGATGTTGCCAGGGTTGGAGGATTTGAGCTATAGGGAGAGGTTGAATAGGCTGGGGCTGTTTTCCCTGGAGCATTGGAGGCGGATGGGTGACCTTATCGAGGTTTATAAAATTATGAGGGGCATGGATAGTGTAAATAAACAAAATCTTTTCCTTGGAGTGGGGGAATCCAGAACTACAGGGCATAGGTTTAGGGTGAGAGGGGAAAGATATAAAAGAGACCTATTGGGCAACTTTTTCACTCAGAGGGTGGTACGTGTGCAGAATGGGCAGCCAGAGCAAGTGGTGGAGGCTAGTATATTGCAACATTTAAAAGGCATTTGGATGGGTATATGAATAGGAAGGGTTTGGAGGGATATGGACCGGGTACTGGCAGGTGGGACTAGATTGGGTTGGGATATCTGGTCAGCATGGACGAGTTGGACCAAAGGGTCTGTTTCCATGCTGTACATCTCTATGAATCTACCTGCTCATAGAGTTAGATTCTTGATCGTTTGGTCCAGGGAATTTATCAACCTTCAATTGATTTATATAGTATCTAGTGCTACCTCTTTACTAATCACTTTTTTTTCAGTGCCTCAGTTTCACAAGTCCATTGCTCACGCAATATTTCTGGGAGATTTTCTTTGCATCTACTTTCCCGGAAGAAGGTAATGTAACTGATTAGTTTCTCTGCCATTTCATTGTTCTCCACTGTAGGTTATGATGTTGCCATCTGTAATGGGTCCACATTTGCCCAAACTAATCTTTTCCTTACCTATAAAAGTTTTTACAGTCCACCCTTCTATTCCTCACCACTTTGCATTCAAATTCCTTTTCCTTCTCTTAATCAGTCTATGCTTTGTCCTTTGCAGATTTCTAAGTTGCTCATAATCCTCAGGCTTACCACCTTTTCAAGAATCGTTTATTCTAATGCTATTTTAACTTATTTTGTTTATGCAGACTCTGCATTTTTATTTTTGTGCTTTTTAAATCATGAACTGAGATAAGAAAAAAAAAAGTTTTAAAAATTAAGGATTGTTTCATTGGTTGAAAGCAAGTAATTAGAAACTCAACATTGTCCACTTGTGGGTACAGCAGAAATTGCAAATGAGCTGGAGCCAAGGGGCTGTCTACAGATGGAGCTCTGCTTGGCAACAAAATGTTGACTGGTCCATAGACTAGTCACCGGTTATTGGTAACAAAGGCTTTTTGCCTGCCAGTAATCATGTCCTTGTTTCTCAGGTAACTGAGAAGCTTGTGTATGGGAACAAGATTAAAGAGAAGTGATCAGATCTCCAACAGCTCAAGAACTGTCTCTGTTCTGTATAGTCAAAACCCAATTTAAAACTGGTTTAGCTTTTCTTCAGCTGTTGCTGTGTGCTGTAACTGTTAATAGATATGTTAGAGACCTTTAATAATTGAACAAGCTACCCTGTGCCTCTTGCCAACCTGTGGAAGAATTTGGGAATGGAAAGCTGAGAAGACCCTTTCTGATCAACAGGGACCAACTCATCAGCCTCATGAACATAGACTGCTGACCTGTTTCCTAGTTTTCCCTCCATGCATGTGTTACTTTTCCCCTGTTTATGTATATCTGTGGAAAAAAGGGGGATTTTTATAAAGGGATTACAGTTTAAGTAGTAGTTTTGCATTCCAATGGTTATTAACTGTTTATCTGTTGCTACAGTCCAATTACTTGTAATAGATCATAATTATTGTTAAGTGCAGAAATCTGTCCTGTGCATTTTATCAACCAGCATCTGAAAATCAGGCAAATTAAGTAAGGTGTACTTACTTGAGAATCTTTAAATTTTATGATCATTCTAGGAATAGTGGGACTTGATTTCCAGTTCCAATTGCCCACTGGTGCAATTTTGCAGCAGGCTACACTGCATTCAGGGAATTGTATGGGCCAAGTGTCACATGGGGTAGCTATGTTGCATTAGATCTACATTTTTTTTTATTGATACCCAGGTGTCACATTTACTGCCCATCCCTAATTGCCCTAAGGTCAGTTAACAGCCAACCACATTGCTGGATTCAGATTTAAGGCCAAACCAGGCAAGGATTGTTCTCCATCAGTCTCTAGCTGGTATTAAATGGGGGTTATCCTCACAATTGAATAAGAATTCCACATTTTTTTTCTTTATCCTCCATCTACTGTGGTGGCCTTTGAAGCTTGATACCCAGAACATTATCTGAGTTGTTGGATGAACAGTCCAGAGATAATACCATTACGCCATCATCTCCCCGATGTTGGATTGAGTGGTTTGTGTAGGTTCGGTTTGACGATGAACGATGTTGCGCTGGCTAAATTGTGTCGGTTCTGTTTAGTTTCAGAACGAATCTTGTTGCGTTTGATGAATTGTGCGGGTTCAGTTTCACAATGAACCGTGAAATGAACCGTGTTGATCAGTTCGCGAATTGTTCGTGCTCAGTTTGACAACAAACCATTTGCACTGGATGAGTTTTGCAGGTTGAGCGTGACAGTTGAAATGTGCAGGCTGACTGTAACATGCAACAGCACATGGCAGTGGCTGAATAATGTGCATCGAGATTGACAAGGTGTCAGTTGTTCCAGTCGAGTGCGACAACGTGTTAGAGTGAATGAATTGTTCCAGGTGAGTGTGACAATATGTTGCAGTGAATGAATTTTGCAGGTAGAGTGTGACAGAATGTTGCAGTGCATCTTGTGAGTTGTGTATGATGTAGTGGATTCCCCCGTGCGGGTTTAGTGTGTCGCAGTGATTGCACGGTGCGGGTTGATTGTATTGCGGTGAATACACCGTGTGGTATTGTCGGAACCTCGCGCACTCCACGCTGCAGCCGCCACGTGCCGCCTCCCTGGCCCCACCCCCATCCTACAGTCCGACCAATGACCGACGGTTATACTCAGGCGGGTTCCTGACTGGCAGCCAATGGGCCAGGGCGATGCTGTTGCTGCGCTGCGATAGTTTACCTGGTGCTGGTTGTTAGGGAAACGGGGCCTGGCTTTGTGGTTGCCGAGAGGGGTGGGGGCAGCTGGTACCAGGCCGTACCCGTCCCGCCATCGCCCCAACCACACCCGACAGGCATGGTCATGGTCAAGCAGACAATTCAGATCTACGCCCGGCTCCGGCCCACCAAGAAGCCGGCTGCGGTGAGTCATCGCGGGGCGAAGCAGTAGCTGCTGTCCCTTACTGTGAGGAGGGGGCGGCCGGGCCGGGCTCTGACCGTGAGGAGGGGGCGGCCTGGCCGGGCTCTGACCGTGAGGAGGGGGCGGCCGGGCCGGGCTCTGACCGTGAGGAGGGGGCGGCCGGGCCGGGCCGGGCCGGGCTGGGCTCTGACCGTGAGGAGGGGGCGGCCGGGCCGGGCTCTGACCGTGAGAGGGGGCGGCCGGGCCGGGCTGGGCTGGGCTGGGCTGGGCTCTGACCGTGAGAGGGGGCGGCCGGGCCGGGCCGGGCTGGGCTGGGCTGGGCTGGGCTCTGACCGTGAGAGGGGGCGGCCGGGCTGGGCTCTGACCGTGAGAGGGGGCGGCCGGGCCGGGCTGGGCTGGGCTGGGCTGGGCTCTGACCGTGAGAGGGGGCGGCCGGGCCGGGCCGGGCTGGGCTGGGCTCTGACCGTGAGAGGGGGCGGCCGGGCCGGGCTCTGACCGACACTGTGGTAAAAACAATGACTGCAGATGCTGAAAATCAAATACTGGATTAGTGGTGCTGGAAGAGATAGCCGCGCCTCCGGCCTGGGTATCCTGTTGCGGGGAGGCAACTTCACCATCTCCGAGGTTAAGGAGGTGGTGGGCGGGCGCCTCCTCGTCGCGGACGTTAAATACAGAAACGCTCCCGTGAGACTAATCAACGTGTACGCCCCAGTGGGTAAGAGTGAACGGTTGGCCGTCCTGCAACAGCTTCCACTGCTGCTGGCTACGTCCAGGCCGGTCATTCTGGCCGGAGACTTCAACTGCATCATTGATGCAGATGGACGATCCGGCGGGGGGGACAGTAAACCGGACGCTACGTCCAGGGCCCTGATGGAAACGGTCAAAGACGCCAAGCTGCACGACGTCTTCAGCGCCCCTGCAGATGGAGCGCAGCGTAGATACACCTGGTCACGGGCAGACGGGTCTATCCGCTCAAGGATAGATTACCTGTTTGTGTCCCGAACGCTCTCGGTCAGATCCACCGACGTCAAGCCGGTGTTCTTCTCTGACCACTGCCTCCTGCTGGCCGACTGTCACCTACAGGACGAACAGCGGGCGGGCAAGGGAACGTGGAAACTGAACACTAAGCTGTTGACCCCGGGAAACATCGAAGAGCTCAAGAGGGATTACGCAGGTTGGAGAACCGTGAAGCCCCTCTTTGAGTCTCCAGCGGACTGGTGGGAAACGGTAAAAGGGAACATCAAGAGGTTCTTTATCCTCAAAGGTGTCCAGGAGTCGAGAGAGAGGCGGGGAAAACTGTCCCAGCTCCAGGAAAGTATGCAGAACCTGCTCCTGCTGCAGACGATGGGGGTCGATGTCACGGAGGACCTCAAGGAGGTGAAGGGCCAGCAAGCCTCGCTCTTTGCCTCGGAGGCCTCCAGGATAATCTTCCGGTCCAGGGTCCACTCGGTGGAGCAGGACGAGACGTGCTCACGTTTCTTCTTCCAGAAGGTGCACAAAGAGAGCTCCGTGCTCAGCAGCCTGAAGAAAGAAGATGGCTCGGTAACGTCATCTCAGGCTGACGTCATGAGGATCAGCAAATCCTTCTACGCCAGCCTGTATGACTCGAAGCCGACCGACAGCGCGGCCTCCCAGTCGTTCCTGTCCTCTATCACGGAGGTCCTAGATGACGGAACACGAGAGAGGCTGGACCAGCCGCTATCTCTGGATGAACTGACCAAGGCCCTCGAGTCCTTCGAAAAGAATAAAACTCCCGGAAGCGACGGCTTACCGGTCGAGGTTTATTCCGCTCTCTGGGACTTGATCGGCCAGGACCTGCTGGAGGTGTATGTCAGTATGCTTCGGGCAGGTACCATGAGTGAATCCATGAGGAAAGGCATCATCACCCTCGTCTACAAGCGGAAGGGGGAGAGGGAGGAAATTAGAAATTGGAGACCGATCTCACTGTTAAATGCAGACTACAAAATCTTGTCAAAGGTCATCGCCAACCGGGTCAGGTCTGCTCTGGGATCGGTGATCCACCCGGACCAAACCTGTGCTGTACCAGGCAGGAAGATCTCTGAGAGTCTCGCACTCCTCAGGGATACGATCGCCTACGTGCAAGACAGGGGGGGTGGACACCTGCCTCATCAGCCTGGACCAGGAGAAAGCCTTTGACAGGATATCGCATACATATATGAGGGATGTCCTCTCCAAAATGGGCTTTGGGGAGGGAATCGGAAATTGGATCAGACTGCTCTACACCAACATTGTCAGTGCAGTCTCAATCAATGGGTGGGAATCAGATAGCTTCCCTGTAAGATCTGGAGTCAGGCAGGGATGCCCCCTCTCACCCGCCTTGTTTGTGTGTTGCATAGAGCCATTTGCCGAATCCATCAGGAAGGATGCGAGCCTGAGAGGGGTGACTATTCCTGGCAGCGGGGGCCTGCAGGTTAAGGCCTCCCTGTACATGGATGACGTCGCTGTTTTCTGCTCGGATCCGCTGTCCGTGCACAGACTCGTGTGCATCTGCGACCAGTTTCGAACGGGCCTCGGGGGCCAAGGTAAACCGAGGCAAGAGCGAGGCCATGCTCTTCGGGAACTGGGCCGACCAATCCTCGATCCCCTTCACCGTCAGGACTGACCACCTGAAGGTGCTGGGTATTTGGTTCGGGGGGGCTGGGGCGTGCGCCAAGACCTGGGAGGAGCGGATCAGGAAGATGAGACAGAAACTAGGCAGATGGGGGCAACGGTCGCTCTCCATCGCGGGAAAAAACCTGGTCATCAGGTGTGAGGTCCTCTCAGTATTGCTATATGTGGCACAGGTCTGGCCTATCCCCAGGACCTGTGCCGCCGCAGTCACCCGGGCCATCTTCCAATTCATTTGGAGATCAAAGATGGACCGGGTCCGAAGAGACTCTATGTATAAAGACCGGTGCAATGGGGGAAAAAACACGCCCAATGCCACCCTCACCCTGATGGCCACCTTTGTGTGTGGCTGCATCAAGCTGTGCGTGGATCCCCGGTACGCAAACACCAAGTGTCACTACGTACTGAGGTTCTACCTGTCCCCGGTGTTGCGAAGGATGGGCCTGGCCTCGCTGCCGCGGAACGCTCCGAGTAGTTGGACCGTTCCGTATCACCTGTCCTTCGTGGAGAAATTTATGAGGAAAAACACCTTTGACCACAAGTCCATCAGGAAGTGGTCAGCACGTAGCGTCCTTGAGACCCTTCGGGAAAAGGAGAGGGCGGATCCTGTCGAGCGGTTCCCTGAGCAGACTGTCAAAGCCATTTGGCAGAATGCCTCATCGCCAGAACTTTCCAACAAGCACCAAGACGTGGTTTGGCTGGTGGTGAGAAGGGCTCTGCCTGTGAGATCCTTTATGCACGCCCGGACTCTCTGCCGCACCGCACGCTGCCCTCGAAGTGGCTGCGGGGGGGACGAGACTGTCACACACCTCCTTCTGGAATGTGCCTATGCAGAGGAAGTCTGGAGAGGAATGCAGTGGTGCTTGTCGAGGTTCGTCCCGAGCAGCGCCGTGACACGGGACTCCGTGCTCTACGGCCTGTTCCCCGGGACTCACACCGAGACGAACATTAACTGCGCCTGGAGGATCATCAACTCGGTGAAGGACGCTCTCTGGGTGGTCCGAAACCTGTTGATCTTCCAGCTGAAGGAGTTGACCCCGACCGAGTGTTGCAGACTGGCACATTCCAAGGTCCAAGACTACGTGTTGAGGGACGCGCTGAAGCTTGGGGCAGCTGCCGCCAAGGCGCGGTGGGGAAAGACCACCGTGTAAGATCGGCCTGCCGAAAGAAGAACAGGGGGCCCATGCTGACGTTTTTTTTGGGCTCTGCTGATGCCTCAGCCAAATATATGTATATGTACAAGATTGAAAAATGCACAGGATTGTAAATGCGAATGACAAGGATAAAGTCGAATCTGTGTTTGTAAATATGGACATATGTATGGCATGATCAAATGTACAGACCATAAAATCATTCTATGAATAAAGTATATTTTTGAAATAAAAAAAAAGTGGTGCTGGAAGAGCACAGCAGTTCAGGCAGCATCCAATGAGCAGCGAAATCAACGTTTCGGGCAAAAGCCCTTCATCAGGAATAAAGGCAGTGAACCTGAAGCGTGGAGAGATAAGCTAGAGGAGGGTGGGGGTGGGGAGAGAGTAGCAGAGAGTACAGTGGGTGAGGGAGGAGGGGATGAAGGTGATAGGTCAAGGAGGAGAGGGTGGAGTGGATAGGTGGAAAAGAAGATAGGCAGGTCGGACAAGTCATGGGGACAGTAACTGAGCTGGAAGTTTGAAACTAGGATGAGGTGGGGGAAGGGGAAATGAGGAAGCTGTTGAAGTCCACATTGATGCCCTGGGGTTGAAGTGTTCCGAGGCGGAAGATGAGGCGTTCTTCCTTCAGGCGTCTGGTGGTGAGGGAGCGGCGGTGAAGGAAGCCCAGGACCTCCATGTCCTCGGCAGAGTGGGAGGGGGAGTTGAAATGTTGGGCCACGGGGCAGTTTGGTTGATTGGTGCGGGTGTCTCGGAGATGTTCCCTAAAGCGCTCTGCTAGGAGGCGCCCAGTCTCCCCAATGTAGAGGAGACCACATCGGGAGCAACGGATACAATAAATGATATTAGTGGATGTGCAGGTGAATCTTTGATGGATGTGGAAGGCTCCTTTAGGGCCTTGGATAGAGGTGAGGGAGGAGGTATGGGCACAGGTTTTACAGTTCCTGCGGTGGCAGGGGAAAGTGCCAGAATGGGAGGGTGGGTCGTAGGAGGGTGTGGACCTGACCAGGTAGTCACGGAGGGAACGGTCTTTGCGGAAGGCGGAAAGGGGTGGGGAAGGAAATATATCCCTGGTGGTGGGGTCTTTTTCGAGGTGGCGGAAATGTCGGTGGATGATTTGGTTTATGCGAAGGTTTGTAGGGTGGAAGGTGAGCACCAGGGGCGTTCTGTCCTTGTTACGGTTGGAGGGGTGGGGTCTGAGGGCGGAGGTGCGGGATGTGGACGAGATGCGTTGGAGGGCATATTTAACCACGTGGGAAGGGAAATTGCGGTCTCTAAAGAAGGAGGCCATCTGGTGTGTCCTATGGTGGAACTGGTCCTCCTGGGAGCAGATATGGCGGAGGCGGAGAAATTGGGAATACGGGATGGCATTTTTGCAAGAGATAGGGTGGGAAGAGGTGTAATCCAGGTAGCTATGGGAGTCAGTGGGTTTGTAAAAAATGTCAGTGTCAAGTCAGTCGTCACTAATGGAGATGGAGAGGTCCAGGAAGGGGAGCGAGGTGTCAGAGATAGTCCAGGTAAATTTAAGGTCAGGGTGGAATGTGTTGGTGAAGTTGATGAATTGCTCAACCTCCTCGCGGGAGCACGAGGTGGCGCCAATGCAGTCATCAATGTAGCGGAGGAAGAGGTGGGGAGTGGTGTTGGTGAAGTTGATGAATTGCTCTGACCGACACTGCCTCACAGCTTGGCTCACTCACAGCGGCTGCAGTGAAAATGATCTCGTCACCAGCCCGGCGGTCCGCTGATGTCGGACTCCCCGCTTCCCAACCAGCCTGAACCCCACATCCCTCCCCTTTACCTCCCCCACCCTAGATTCTCCCAATTCTCTTATATCTCCCCCCACTGTGTCCTCCCCAAGTCTCTTATTTCTTTCCCCCGTCCTCCCCAACTCTCTGATCCACTCCCCCGTCCTCCCCAACTCTCTGATCCACCCCCCCCCCCCCCCACCGTCCTCCTCAAGTCTCTGATCCACCCCCCTGTCCTCCCTAACTCACGTATCCACCCTCTTGTCCTCCCCAAGTCTCTTATCCAACATCCATCTCCCCAAGTCTCTTACTCTCCCCCCCCCCCCCCCGTCCTCCCCAAGTCTCTTATTCCTCCCCAACTCTCGTGTTCCCCCCCCGTCCTCCCCAACTCTCGTGTTCCCCCCCGTCCTCCCCAACTCTCGTGTTCCCCCCTGTCCTCCCCAACTCTCGTGTTCCCCCCTGTCCTCCCCAACTCTCGTGTTCCCCCCTGTCCTCCCCAACTCTCGTGTTCCCCCCTGTCCTCCCCAACTCTCGTGTTCCCCTCCCTGTCCTCCCCAATTCTTTGATCCGCCCCCCCGTCCTCCCCAACTCTCTGATCCACGCCCCCATCCTCCCTAACTCACGTATCCATCCCCCCATCCTCCCCAACTCTCTTATTCTCCCCCCGTCCTACCCAAGTCTCTTATTCCTCCCAAACTCTCATGTTCTTCCCCCCCCCCCGTCCTCCCCAACTCTCGTGTTCTTCCCCCCCCGTCCTCCCCAACTCTCGTGTTCTTCCTCCCCAACTCTCGTGTTCTTCCCCCCCCCCCGTCCTCCCCAACTCTCGTGTTTCCCCCCCTCCGTCCTCCAATTCTCATGTTCCCCCCCGTCCTCCCTAACTCTCTGATCCACCCCCCTGTCCTCCCTAACTCACGTATCCACCCCCCCCCGTCCTCCCCAAGTCTCTTATCCAACCCCCATCCTCCCCAACTCTCTTATTCTCCCCCCGTCCTACCCAAGTCTCTTATTCCTCCCAAACTCTCATGTTCCCCCTCCCCCGTCCTCCCCAACTCTCGTGTTTCCCCCCCGTCCTCCCCAACTCTCGTGTTTTCCCCCCGTCCTCCCCAATTCTCATGTTCCCCCCCCGTCCTCCCTAACTCTCTGATCCACCCCCCTGTCCTCCCTAACTCACGTATCCACCCACCCCATCCTCCCCAAGTCTCTTATCCAACCCCCATCCTCCCCAACTGTTATTCTTTTCCCCCCCCCGTCCTCCCCAGCTCTTGTGTCTCCCCTCACCGTCCTCCCCAACTCTCGTGTCCCCCCTGTCCTCGACACTGTTTTACTTCTCTCACCTCACACTTTGACCTTCCTGTTTCCACATACTTTTGCCCCTCTTTAATACCATCCCACTCTTTGTCCCCGACCTCTGACAAAGCCCATAACTCTTTTGCAATCCCACCCATTTTGTTCCTCAATTCCTTGATTAACCTCCCTCCCACTCTCCCATCTCCATCTGTCTTCCCCACTCTCCCATGGTCCTTACTCATCTTGACCTCTCTCGGTTGGATAAGTGAAGGGTACAAAGTTGTACAGGAGCATAATGTTGAATATCCAAATGCATGTTATCAAAAGTGAAAACTGAAAGAACAGTGGAAGCTGTAAATCAGAAACAAATGTAGACATTTCCAGAAAAGCTCAGCAGGTCTGGCAACGTCTGGAGAGAAATCAGAGTTAATGTTTGGAGTCAACTGACTCTTCCTCATCAAAAGTGGAAGTTGGAATACACTGGTAATAGAGCATACATTATGCGTGGCTTTGTTAAAAGGATCATAGAGTACAAAATTATTTTAGATAAAAACAACCACAGATGCTGGCATTCAAAGTACACAAGCAGAAGGCTGGAAGAACACAGCTAGGCAGGGAGCATCAGGAAGAGGAGAATGTTTCAGGTGTAATCCTTTTCCAGGACATAGCATAGGTGTAAGGGGAGCTGCAGAAAAAGGGTGAATGCATAAAGCGTATGACCTGATTGGTCGATGAGAGGAATGAATCCGGTTGGTAGCTGGAAGGAAGGGTCAATCAGAGCAATAGAAGGGAGGGGGAGCAGCTGGAAAGGGAGATTATTTGAAATTGGAGAACTGTGTTCTCCTATTTCTACCTCATTCCCCAGCTTCTCCCTCCCCCACCCCCTTTATCTGAAGCTCCCTTTACACCCACCCCCTGCTTTGAAGAAGGATTACATCCAAAACATTGACTTGTCCACTTCCTGATGCTGCCTGGCTTGCTATGTTCTTCCAGCCTCCTGCTTGTCTATCATAGAGTATAAAAGCAGTGAGATTATCTCTGGCTCCATAAGATACTAGTTAGACCTGATCAGAAAACTAACACGCCAGCCATGAGTTTATTGAATTGACAGAGGAGGCTTGAAGTGGTGAATGGCCTCCTTCTGCTAATTTGTATGTTTATAGGACCTCAGCTGGAGTATTGTGTATTGTGGCTGAGTGCCACACTTTAGGAAGAATGTGAATGCATTGGAGAGGTGCAGAAGAGGTTTCCAAGAGTTGTTCCAGGGATGAGACACTTTAGTTAGGAAGATGGATCATGAAGTTCGGACTGTTTTCCTTGGAGAAGAGAAATCTAAAAGCAGATTTGAGTGAAGTTTTCAAAATCATGAGGGGCCTGGATAGGGAAAAATTGATCCAACTTGTAAAAGGATCGAGAACAAGAGGATGCAGGTTTAAAGTGACTTGCAAAAGAAGTAAATGCAATGTAATTAAAAATACTTCTTCAGGTTAGGGAACGAAATGCCTGGAAATGCAATGGAGGCAGATTCAATCAAGGCCTTGGGTGATTATTTAAATAGAAGCAATCTGCAGAGTAATGCAGACAGCGCCATTCTTCTGCGATAAGTCATGATGCTGATTTGGTCCGCTGGTGCAAACATGATGGACTGAAGGCTGCTTTCTACACCGTAAATGATTCAATGATTTTACAGACCTTTAAAGCAACATTTTTTTTACAGTTTAAAAAGTTCCAGTTCTTTATATCCAACACTGACTACCATGACAGGATAAGCATCATGTTCTTGCCTGTGCTTCTATCAGATTCTCTGCAAATCATTTAGCATGTGAGCAAACTGAAACCGTATACAATACTTAAGATGAAAACTAACAAGACTTTGTACAAAAGTCAGGATAGTGCTATGATTCAATATTCAAAAGTGCTCAATAAAGCTTGATGCTCCTTATTTTTGTTTAAAATCTGGTGACTTTATTTGTAGAACTTTATTTGTAGAGTTATACAACATGGAAACAGCCCCTTCTGTTCAACTCCTCTGCACTGTCCAGATATCCTAAACTGATCTAGTCCCATTTGCCACATTTGGCCCATATCCCTCATACGTGCAGCTTTTCATTCCTCAGACCATCCTTATGAACCTCCTCTCGGGTGCTGGCAGGTGGGACTAGATTGGGTTGGGACATCTGGTCGGCATGGACAGGTTGGACCAAAGGGTTTGTTTCCATGCTGTACATCTCTATATCCCTCTTAAGCTCTTCATATTCATGTACCCATCCAGATGCCTTTTAAATGTTGTAGTTGTAACAGCCTCCGCCGCCACCTCATTCCACGCATGCACCACTCTCTGCATGAAAAAGTTGCCCCCGGTCCCTCTTAAATCTTTCTCATCTCACCTTGGCTATTCACCTAATCTTTGCCCTTCATGTTATAAACCTCCGTTGGATCACCCTTCGGCCTCTGATGCTCCAGGGAAATAAGTTCCAGGGACACCAGTACTGAATGCAGTATTCCAAAAGATGTTAGGTCTCGCCTTCGAGATCTAAAGCCATTCTCCTTTCTGAGTCTCTGTGACACTATATTGGGTGGTATAGTAGACAGTATATTTGGCGGCCTCCCTACCCAAGTCTGACTTTGCAACTTTGCTATTCTCCAGAATGCATTCTTTTGAACTTGTGTTGATAGGTTTCAGGATTGAAGCATGTTGACTTTGATTCTGTTGTTGATAGTGTGAGGTCTTTAAGTCCCTTTAAACTGCATTAGATTTTCTTTACTGAGGAAGTCCTGCTGAAACAGGAAATTGCTCCATCTTAATATTTGGCGAACCTTTTATTTTCATGAATTTTCTTCATAGATAAATGTTGTCCTGTTAAAACTGGTAGGGTCTTTTTGACAATATCCTAGATCTCCATATCAGGCAATGTTTTCTTGACAGTGTCCAGACTTTGTTGATAGTGACCTTCCCATGCCAGTCTTTTTTTTAGATTCCCTACAGTGTGGAAACAGGCCCTTTGGCCCAACCAGCCCACACCGACCCTCCGAAGAGTAGCCCACCCAGACCCATTTCCCTTTTGACTAATGCACCTAACACTATGGACAATTTTGCATGACCAATTCACCTGACCTGCACATTTTTTGGACTATGGGAGGAAACCGGAGCACCCAGTGGAAACTCACGCTGACATGGGGAGAATGTGCAAACTCCACAGAGACAGTCACTTGAGGCTGGAATCGAACCTGGGACCCTGGTGCTGTGAGGCATCAGTGCTAACTGCTGAGCCACCATGCCGCCCCATGGCGTCGTATACATCAGATTTTGGTGTGTATTAGCAAAGATTTTATTTTCGATCTGAGGGTGTATCTATGTTGAAGAGTGTAAACTCTTTCATTAGGGCGGATGCTTTCATTCACCCACTATTGCTGGGAAATCACTATGTTCACTTGCTTAACTGTGCACCCTAAGGATTTCATCATGTTTGGAAATATCTTTGTTACTGGTACTGATGATTCTTCTCGGGAAGCTACAGGAATAAAATGTTTTGCTTGAATTTGTCAACTCAGCATCTAACATCAGGATTGAATCTGTTATCAGTGTTTGCCAAACTGCATTGCATCCTCAATTAAATCAGTTGAGAATGCATCAATGCGCTTAAATAGGGAATGCTACTCATTGACTGATCAATTGTAGTTCCTCAGAAACTTTGCTTTTTTTTTGCAGTGTAAATTCTCTCCTGTATTAATAAGAGTGGAAGACATTTCTGCCAATTCCAAGTAGTTACATTTCCTTTCTGTTAATGGTATGCAGCAAATTTCTTATGCAAACATAACTGATGTCAATCGATTTTATCTTCTATTTGGGTTCTATCGTGACCTTAAGGTCATAACAAATTTTCGCCCAAATGTCCTATCGGGTTCTGGTTTGCAATCCTGATCTTTAATTGGTTTGAAACACTTCTGGACACTGGATTTATTTAAGGATGTGATTAAGAGGCTGCCTAAGGGTAAGAAAAAAAATCACTCTACTTAAGGTACAACAGGTAATATATAATACAAGAAATGGGTAACTCAGTAAATTCTTAAGAAGTGTAGGAATTGGGAGGTCATGTTGCAGCTACACAGGACATTGGTTTTGGAACACTGCATTCAATTCTGGTCTCCCTCCTATAAGAAGAATGCTGTGAAACTTGAATGAGTTCAGAAAAGATTTACAAGTATGTTGCCAGGGTTCGAGGGTTTGAGCTATGGGGAGAAGCTGAATAGGCTAGCGCTATTTTCCCTGGAGCATTGGAGGCTGAGGGTGACCTTATAGAGGTTAATAAAATGAGGTGCATGGATAGGGTGAATACCAAGGTCTTTTCCCCAGGGTAGGGGAGTCCAAAATTAGAGGGCATAGGTTTAAGGTGGGAGAGCAAAAGATATCAAAGGGACCTAGGAAGTAACTTTTATGCGTGCAGAGGGCAGTGCCTGTAAAGAATGAGCTGCCAGTGAAAATGGTGGAGGCTGGTACAATTTACAGCATTTAAAAGGCATCTGGATGGGTATATGAAGGGGAAGGGTTGAAAGAGATGTGGGTCAAATGCTGGCAAATGGGACTGGATTCATTTAGGATATCTGTCAGTATGGGCAAGTTGGACTGAAGGGTGTGTTTCCATGCTGGGCAGCTCCAGGACTCCATGATTCTTAAATTAATACAATGGAATATACAGGAACACACTAGTATTTAAAATTATTGCTAATAATTGGATTACTACGATTAGACAATACCTTACTAACCCACATAAAACAATAGTGTTTAATTTTATACTCTGAATCAGAATTCCTACTCATGAGGTTCCAATGCAGTGGCACCACCAGCCTACACTTGTGCTGCCTTCATTCTGATATGAATCACGAATGTGGATTAGAAATGGAAAATGGCAGCAACCATGTCTGGCATGGGAAGGATAAGTTTTTTCCCTATGTATGAGTGATATAAGCTCTGCAAGGAATAATTCTACTAATCACACCCTTTCGTGGTACAGGATGAAGACATTTGTAATCATAGTAACCTGCATGTGAAATGTATGCAGTGTGCATACATGGGATACAAATTCTATGTGGGGTACAATCATCTTTGGTCTTTTGGTTATTGATACTTTAATCCCCTCCCTGCTCGCTATGTTGGAACTTTGGGGCTTCGGGGCTTATACTCACCACTCAGAACATGGTTTTGAAGTGCGTCTGACTGTTCTGGCTCCCCATACCCAGAGTCTGGATGAAGACTTCGGACTCTGAAGGTTCTCATTTGGGGTTGAGTGAGTTGATGTGTTTAGATATATGTTGGGTCTACCGGCCAAGTACCTGGTTTCCTCTACTTTTGCTGGTTTGGTGAGCCCAGTTTTCACCTCAGGTTGTGCGAGAGAACTTGTCGTTCAAGTCGCTTTTTGCTTCGAATTGTTGGTCTTCTAATGGTTGTAGGTGGTTGTTGAGGTTCACGCTGTTGGCGTTGTTGGTTCGGAACGCCCTGAGTTTGACAGCACTTATTCGGATTTCTCTGATTGGCTTTCTCCTTTCAGATGCCTTTTGTTCCAATGAGGTTTGGTTTGGCTTGGCTTCCCTGTTTTTGGTTCAGCATCTGTGGTTATTTTCTGCAGCTGCTCGTGAGGGATGTCTATGGGGAAACTTTTCATGCAGGGGCTTATTGTTGAAAAGGAACCCTCTGATGAGATCAGGGATGGCAGTTATACTAACTGAGTGCTCCATTATCTCTGTTCAAATCTGTAGTTTTCATTGAGCTTTTGATGTTCTCGTCTGAAGTTAATTGGAGTTTGAGTGAATGGGTTTTGATTGAGGTTAAGTGTCCACAATCTCTGTAGGCCCCATAGTGTTTGCACTGTGTAGCCTGAAGCGTAAAAGCTGTCTTTGGTTAGGTTCTGTTGGTTTCAGTCAATTGTTCCTTTAGACAGGAGGTGTAAATTGGGATTCCAGGCTGAACAATAGTCCCAGTTTTTACCTAATAGACCCAGACTGCAAAATCCATTCTGCTGGTTGTTTATGTATTACTCGCAGAACTCAGACCAGCTGTCCATTTTCTTTTTAAAGTTTTGTAAGTCCACGCCTCTGCCAAAATCCAGGATTTTGTCCATATGTTTTAATATTGCTCGACCTTACAGTCCCTTGACCATTGCTCAGAAATCAAATTATTGATGGGAGTAATCTTGCTACTACAGCCATGCCTCCTCCTTCAGCACCAACCTATGCAGCCATCTTATTCCCTATGGACTCCTGACAACGTTCAAACCATCTCATTTGACCAAACCGTGATAACCGTTATCTATCTTATCTCCAGAAATTGTTCTCTGTGCAGATCCTCAGCTCCATGCTTACAGCCGTGCACCAACATCTTCTGTCACTATAGTTCCAGCTCTCTCTCCCAGACCTGCAAAGGGCCTCGACTGTTCTTCATTCTTAGAAAGATCTAAGCCGTTAACACATGCTTTTTCTCTGCCCTATCGCACATCAAAGCTCGTAAGTACACCAAAATCTTTCATACTTGCCTCCTGTCACAGACCACCTCCAACACTCTGGACCCTAACCCTAATTCTGGCCGCCTCCTGGATCTACCCAACACAATTAACCATGCGGTTGCTCAGCTGCTTCCACTGATGATGATGATGATGACACCATTTCTACTGACGCCGCTGCTGACGTCATTTCTGCTGACTGTGTCGTGGCTAATCACACTGCTTCCCCCGGATGCAGCTGACCACGTTGCTTACACTGAAGGGGCCGATCACGCTGCTTCGCCGGATGCAGTCGACCATGTGACGACCGTTGACACTGCCGGGCTCATTGCTATTTCGGCGTCTGTCTACGTGTCTGTTTCTACACATGTCCCCACACCAGAGGCAGTCTCCACCCCAACTGCTAATTCCAGATTAACACCAAGCCTCAGCCCCAAATCCCAGCCAGGTATTCACCATCCAGCATCCCCCCTCCCCCCCCCCCCCCTCCCCCCGACCTCCCCCCTCATTTAAGATGAACAGTCCGCTATCAGCAAAGGACTCCCCTTCATTCCCCTATGCGCATTTGTCAACAAGTTTTGCACGTCTAGGTGTCAAACTCTTTTTTTTTAATATTTCCACTGATTCTGCCTTTGTGCCTACTTCTTCAAAAGTGAATCTAACCCACCCTCTGAGGACTCCTTTCCTGTTTACAAAACATCCCATCCTCCTGGCCATCCCCTTTTGGCCTCCTGTGTCCCTTGATCTCTTTATCTCCAATTGCCGTCATGACATCAATCGCCAGAATCTCTCCACTCGTCTCACCTACTCCAACCTCTCCCTACCAGAATACATGCTGTCTGGTCCAACCCCAACCTCAATATTAAACCCACTGCCTTTAAACCCCCTCTCTTCCCCCCCGCCCCACCACCACCACAATAAGGATAGATTCCTTTACTTCTCACATACCAAATCTAAATCCAACGCATCATCCTCAACCATTTTCAACACCTTCAGTCAGACCCCACTCAAAAGATGTTTCCTTCCTTCCCCATTCACCCCACCCATCTGCTTTCCATAGCGATGGTTCACTCTGTGACTCTGTCGTCAGTTCTACATTCCCCACCAATCTCTTCACACCTGGCATCTTTCTCTGCCACTGCAGGGAGTGCAGCACCTGCTCCTATACCTCCCCTCTCCCCTCCACCCAAGACCCCAAACAATCATTCCAAATCCTGCAGAGATTCACCTGCATTACTTCTAACCTGGCCTATTGCATCCATTGCTCCCAGTGTGCTCTCTTCATTGGAGAGACCAAGCGCAGACTCAGGGACTGGTTCGTGGAGCATCTGCACTCTGTACACTGTAGTCAACGCCACCTTCCAGTTGCCAGCCATTTCAATTCCCTCTCCCACTCCTTCAGCGAAATGTCCATCTTGGGTCTCCTCCACTGTCAAAATGAGGCCACATGCAAACTGCACGAACAACACCTCATAATCTGCCTCAGGAGCTTGCAGCCCATTGGCCTGAACATGAGTTCAGCTGTTTCTAAATCTTTCCAGCCCCTGGTCCAGGTCCAGCCCTCCCTCTCCTCCCTGCCTTCTTGACCTGAGCTGACCTCATCTAACCTGTCCATCTTCCTTCTCACCTATCCACTCCACCATTCCCACTCACCAATCACAATAATCCCCTACCTGCATCCACCTATCACCATCCTATCTACCTTTCCTGCATCCACTTAACACCATCCCAACTATCTTTCCCCCAGCCCCACTCCCTCTCTGTCTTCATCTCTGAGCTCCCTTCCCCTTCCTCAGTCCTGACGAAGGATCCAACCTTCCTGCTCCTCTGATACTCTCTGACCAGCTGTGTTTTTCCAGCTCCACATTTTATCAACTATTGCTCATTGGATGTTGCTTGACCAGTTGGTCCATAACTGGCTTATCATTGAACAGTGGTTTCTTGACTTTGAGTCCTTCCATTATTTGAGTAAGGTTCAAATCAAAACTCACATTGATGTTCCAGGGCAAGATTTCTTGAAGTGTGAAGTCCTTCACTAGATAAGTTTGCTACATAGTAGTAAATAATTAGTTCATAGTATACCTTTTAATCTTCAGTGCTATGCCTCCTGCATGATGACTTGAATGGCATCCCCTGCATTGCTGTAGGCTGTAAATGGTGATCCTTCAATCATGGTGCACCATCTGATAATATGGCTTAAAATTTGTGAGATCGCTATTAATTTAAATTTCAATGTCTATTATATTCGTTCATGGGATGTGGGCATTATTAGCTAGGCCAGCATTTCTTGTACATCCCTAATTGCCCAGGAGAAAGTGGCGGTGAGCTACCTTCTTGAATGTTGCGGTCCCTAGGGGGGACACAGTGCTGGAAGAGAGGGAGTTTCAGGATTTTGAGCCAGTGACAATATAGTTCCAAGCTAGGATGGCGTGTGACGTGGAGGGGCACTTGCACGTGGTGGTGTTCCCATGCATTTGCTATTATGTCCTTCTAAGTTCTAGTGGTCACTGGTTTAGAAGATGCAGTTGGACCAACCTCAGTGAGTCAGTGCAGTTGATCTTGTAGGTATAGCAGCAGTGCGTACTATCTTTCGGTGATGAAGGGAGTGAGTGGTGTAGGTAGTGTGAGAAGTGCAAATTTCTTGATGTCCCATCCAAAGGAGGTTTTCTCTCTAATCTTCCAGGATATAGCTTTGTTAAATAACTTGACAATGTCAACTCGTTAAAAGCTTTATGGACATCATATGTTGTCATTCAGGCTACCTGTATTCACTGACAATATCAATGCAAAATGATGGTCCATCTATAACTGCTATTCCTTCTCCAAACAAATGAGATTTTCTTTGTCTTATTCTAACAGATTATTGCAGCCAGAGAATCTTTTCCAGCTGCTGTGCCATTAACTCTGGAAAACCTCTGATTTGGTCACCTCATTTTTCTCATCTACATAATGCCCCAGAAACATCATTTTGAAAACAGAACGAAATGTTGCTCAACAGCCTATACTTACCCTGTGGGCTGAATGGCCTCCTTTTGTCTTGTGGTATTTCTGTGATAAATATGGGAAATTATGAAACCATTCTCATCGATTGTTACTGATTCTACCTGCTACCTGCAGGTGAACCAGATGGGTCACAGCCTTGGTTGTCTATTTGACACTGAGCCAAACTACCAACCCCAAATTCTCTTTCTAACTGAGGAAACCATTGCCCATCTTTTCTGCTGGCTCAGCTTATATGATGTAAACCTCATTCATATCTTTGTTCTCTCCAGAACTGACTATTCAAGTGCTCTCCTGCTCAGCCATAAATCTGTCATGAATCTGAACTAATCACAAACACTGCTGCCTTTGTCTTAATCCATATTACAGCTCATTCACATATCAACCTGGCCTTGATGACCTACAAAAACGCCATGGTTTTAAAAATTCTTATTCTACTTGTAAGATTTTCCATGGTCTCATCCCTCAATCTCTGCCATATCTTCCAATCCCACACTCTTTTGTCATTACACTTCTCTAACTCTGGCCTCCTGTATGTCCGTAAATTATACTGCTCTGCTATCAGCTGGGCTGCTACCTGTGCCCACCGAAATTCCATATTTTATTGCTCCAATTTGTTACTCCTTGATTGTCCTTTTTAATTTGCTCTTCTTAATTTGCTTGTCACCTGACCCAATTCCTCTTTATGTGGCTCACTGTCAGATTTTGTCTGATTGTGAAATGCCAAGAAACATGTCTGCTTTAAAATGCAATGTGTTGGTGTAATCTGCTCAAATATTTCAACCAAATTGCATCAGATGCTGTGTTTAGAACCTCCAATAACTTTTTCTCAAGGAAGGTGTTCCTACAGAAAAGATGGGCAATGTAATGACCTCTTGAGCAATTTGCTTGTCGTCAGTTATGCTGGTGGGTGTGCAATTTCCTAACTTATTGGTCTTTTAAAATATTGGCACTATGTGTTAGTCCATGGTATTCAGCACATTATTAAATATATGATAACGGGATTATTTCTTGCAGCAATCTGTGTGAATGGCATTATGTTCAACAGCATGAATTTTTTTTTTGACGTAAAAACAGAAATTGTTGGAAAAGCTCAACAGATCTGTCAGCATCTGTGAAGAGAAATCAGAGTTAATGTTTCGGGTCTGGTGACCTTTCCTCAGAACGGTTTACGTTTTTTAAAATTCTCTTAATCTAGATTACATTAATCTTCAATTTGCATTTTGAACTTTACTATCATATGATATCTTGTTGTCTTCTGTAGTGAAGACACATGCACAATTTCCATCTAAAATCTCTGTTCTGAGAGTTGACCGAAATCGGATCCGATGAATTGGTTAATGAATTTCTGCCTCTTGAAAAAATATAGTTATTATTACCACTGTAATTATCTGCAGGGTCCAAATGACTGTTCTGATATCCATATGCAGTGCATTTTAACATGATGATATTGAAAACAGAACAGGCTTGAAGGGAACAATGGCCTACAGCAGTTCCTATTTCTATTGTTTCTATGTTTAATAGTATTCTCCTGAGAGCTTCTTTCTTCAAGACTGAAATATTTCTGCATAAGTATGATTTTTGTTTGAATAATATCAGTTAACCTGTCTGGTTAAAGATTACAATGAAACTTTTTAATGCAAGGGACATAGAGCTTTTTTTCTATTCAGAGGACGTTGTTGCAAATGTTTTCCATATTGTAAAGTTGCCTAATTAATGGGGGTTGGTTAGTTTCCTTCATAACACTAGTCCTCTTATAGTCTAGCTCTAGTATAAAAGTTTGAACAGTTAGCCTGATGATGTTTAAATGGGAATGTGGTCTATATCTCACTGTTTAATTGAAAATTGCAGACAATTCCCAGCATATGCCATGGGGACACAACTGTGCAGGGGATCACACACCCAATCTGCTTTGTATGGGTTTTTGTTTTATCATGTTACATTTCTGTGCAGACTATTTTATCCTCAATATTCTACATTTTAAGTACCACCAGAACATTACCTGTGCCACCAGGGGCCCAAACATTTTAGACCACTGTGAAAGATGCCTACTGCTCCATTCCCCACCCTCGTTCCGGGAACTCCGACCACAATGTCGTGTTTCTTCTCCCGGCTTACAGGCAAAAGCTCAAGCAGGAGACCCCCTCGTGGATACAGGTCCAGTGCTGGTCGGAGGAGGCAGAGGATCAACTCCGGCGCTGTCTGGAATCGGCTGATTGGACCATGTTCAAACAGTTTGCAGATACCTTGGACGAGTACGCCACCACCGTCACAGACTTTATCAGCAAGTGCGTGGAGGACTGCATGCCAAGGAAGTCAGTCCGGGTATTCCCAGTAGGAAACTCCTGGATGAGTCAAGACATACAGAATCTGCTAAAAACCAGGCATGAGGCCTTCAGATCAGAAGACCCACTCAAATATAAGGAATCCAAGTATGACTTTGGTAGAGCCATTAAGACAGCCAAGGACCAATACTGATCCAAACTAGAGACCTAGACAGACATCCGGCGACTATGGCAAGGACTGAATGACATCACAGGTTCTAAAAAGAGACAGTGCAAGATAGCAGATGATGACATATCCCTCCAGATCGTCTCAATCCCTTCTATGCTCGCTTTGAGCAGAATTTCGGCAGAGAGGTAACACCTATTCTGACAAGACCTGATGAACCTGTTCCAACAGTCCCTGCCTCAGAGATCAGATCCGTTTTCCTTTGTGTGAATCCAAGGAAAGCGATGGGACCAGATGGAGTACCAGACCATGCACTCAGACCATGCACAGATCAATGGACAGAGGTTTTCTCGGACATCTTCAACCTCTCCCTACAGCAGGCCACTGTCCCTGCCTGTTTCAAGAGGGCCAACATCATCCCTGTGAAGAAGGCTCATGCAGCATGTCTCAATGACTACGCCCAGTGGCCCTAACTTAGATGGTCATGAAGTGCTTTGAAAGGCTGGTCATGGCATTAATCATCTCCAGCCTCCTCACTACTCTTGACTCACGCCAATTTGCCTATCAGACCAACACATCCACGTTGGATGCCATTTCACTTGCCCTTCACTCCCCCAGAACATCTTGACACCAAGAACATCGAAGTAAGAATCCTGACTACAGTTCAGCCTTCGACACTATTGGTCCGTGAAATCTGATTACTAAAGTTAGTGAGATTGGACTACGCCCCACTCGCTGCAACTGGATCCTCAGTTTCCTTACCCACAAGCCACAATCAGTGAAGATTGGGCGCAATATTTCATCCCTCACTAACACTCAACACTGGAGTCCCTGAGGGTGCGTACTCAACCCCTTGCTGTACTCATTGTATACCTGTGACTACGTCGCCAAATACCGGACTAATGCCATTTACAGGTTCGCTGATGGCACTACCATAGTCGGTCGAATCTCAGATAGTGACAAAACAGACTACAGATGGGAGATGGAAGACCTAGGTAAATGGTGCACTAGGAACAACCTAGCTCTCAATACTGACAAAACCAAGGAACTCATTATTGACTTTTGGCAGGATGTTATTCATGCCCACCTACACAGAGGTGGAACGAGTGGAGAGTGTCAAACTCCTGGGAGTTGTCATCTACACCAAGCTTTCTTGGACTCTTCATGTGGATGCACTGGTTACAAAGGCCCAACAATGTCTCTTCTTCCTCAGACAGCTGAGGAAATTTGGCATGACAGAAAATACCCTTGCCAGCTTTTATAGGTGCATCATCAAGAGCATTCTGTTTGGATGTATCATTACCTGGTATGGCAACTGTACCATTCAAGATCAGAGATGGTTACAGAGTGTGGTGAGCTCTGCCTGGACAATCACAAAGGCCAACCTCCCATCTATAGAATCCATCTACCAGGCCCGTAGTCAAGGAAGGGCCGCCAGCATTGTCAAAGATCCATCTCACCCTGGCAATGTTTTTCTTACAACCTCCACCACCGGGGACAAGGTACAAAAGCCTGAACACCTGCACCAGCCAGTTTCGAAACAGTTTCTACCCTACTGTTGTTCGATTACTGAATGGACTCACAAACTCTTAACATTCGCCTGTGCCTGTGTTTTGTTTTTGCCGCTGTTTACCTATTATTTACTTATCTATGCTTCTTAACTCTGTGATCTGCCTGTATTGCTCACAAGACAAAGCATTTCACTGTGCCTCGGTACACATTACAATAAATTCAATTCAATTCAATTGACTACATTCTAACCCACCTCCAAATCATACAACCCTTCACGTTTTACTTTTTCTTCCCTTTATTTTTCCTATCCTTTTCCTTCAACTTCTTTTGATCCATCTCATTTCGTCACAACACCTAAATTTTTATTTCTTCTTGCTATCATATACCCGGATCTCCTTAAGCTCTCATGAACTCAAGTATGACCACAAAATTCAAATGCTTCACTATGAATGAATTAAGGTTTTTGGGCAATAAAATTGCCAATTTGCGTTCAGCAAATGTATTAAGTCAGCTTGGACTTAACCACAAAGTAGGTGGAATGTTGTGCTAAGCAGTGGCTTTACATTTTGTACATTAGGGCTAGTGCCTCCCTCATCTCCATCCAAAGCCCTAAAGGAGCCTTCCACATCCATTAAAGTTTTACCTGCACACCCACCAATATCATTTATTGTATCCGTTGCTCCCGATGTGGTCTCCTCTACATTGGGGAGACTGGACGCCTCCTAGCAGAGAGCTTTAGGGAACATCTCTGGGACACCCGCACCAATCAATCACTGTGGCCCAACATTTCAACTCCCCCTCCCACTCAGCCCCAAGGACATGGAGGTCCTGGGCCGCCTCCACCGCCGCTCCCTCACCACCAGACGCCTGGTGGAAGAACGCCTCATCTTCCGCCTTGGAACACTTTAACCCCAGGGCATCAATGTAGATTTCAACAGTTTCCTCATTTCCCCTTCCCCCACTTCACCGCAGTTCGAAACTTCTAGCTCAGCACTGTCCCATGACTTGTCCTACCTGCCTATCTTCTTTTCCACCTATCCACTCCACCCTCCTCCCTGACCTATCACCTTCATTTCCCCCCCACTCACCTATTGTACTCTAAGCTACTTTCTCCCCACCCCCACCATCCTCTCATTTATCTCTCCACCCTTCAGGCACTCTGCCTGTATTCCTGATGAAGGGCTTCTGCCCGAAACGTCGATTTTCCTGCTCCTCCGATGCTGCCTGAACTGCTGTGCTTTTCTAGCACCACTAATCCAGAATCTGGTTTCCAGCATCCGCAGTCATTGTTTTTACCGAATTGGAGTAGTGGCTTGTGGATGGCTTAGTGGTTAGCGCTGCTGCGTAACAACAGCAGCGACATGGGTTCAATTCCAGCCTTAGGTTACGCTGTGTGGAGTTTGCATGTTCTCCCCATGTCTGTGTGAGTTTCCACCAGATGCTGCAGTCTCTTCCCACAGGTCCAGAAATGTGCAGATTAGGTGGATTGGCCATGCTAAATTGCCCATGGTGTCTAGAGATTGCAAGCTGAATGGATTAACCATGGTAAATGTGGGGTTACAGGGATAGGGTGAGAGTCCTGATCTGGGTGGGATGTTTTTCAGAAGGTCAGTGCAGACTCAATAGGCTGAATGGCCTCTTTTCACACTATAATGATTCATTGGTTTATGTTTTGAACTGGAATCTTATTTGGTGTGTTTGCCAAACCTAATGTTTTGTGGGGGCAGGGAGGAAATCAGTGGACAAAAAGAAGTTGATTGCTTATTGCTTGGACTTCAATATGCCTAAACACTAGCTTGAAAGGCACTGAGCTGATTATAATCAAGGCTTAATTGAAGGAGTGCTGCATTGTTGGAGCTGTCCCTTTTGGAGTAAATGGTAAACTAAGGCGACAATGTTTGAAGAAAGGGTTCTTGCAGAGTTGATAACATTTATTGTTCAGTGAAAACCACCAAATTCAGATACATTCACTGCTTTGCCTTTTGTTGGAATAGTGCTGCATGCAATTTAGCAAATTTTGTTTTTGGCTGTGAAGAGTATGGAAAGCATAAAGAAAATACATTTTCTTTTCATGTAATTAAAATATGTTAGATCTGGGGTTATCTAAAATGTAATTTTTCTTTCACAGCTTTATTCTTTAGCTGAAGATAGTGAAAATCCAGTGTTGGAGTTTGTCATTCCACATGATGCAGCTGATGGATTTATAAATAACAAACGTGAAAGCTTTAAATTTAAGTAAGTATCAGCATTACTTAGCCTTCTTGCATCATGTCACTAAGTGGCAATCATCTAAACAAACTGGAAATCAAGGCTTTTATAGAACTATTTGAGGTTTGAGGAAAAAGCTTTAGACTTCTAGCTTTATATTTATACAGAGTAATTGAATTAACTATAGGGATTGTGTTTTTGCGGATTTTGCAAGATTAACTGTCTAATTTTATTGTCTGTATTAATCTTGAACTGGTACTAACTGCTGTGTGAGTAACTCTTTTTCGATACGTATAAGTATCCCCTTTATAATCTACTTCTTGGTAGTGGCAGGGATTTCTTCTTTGTCCCAGATTTTCAGGAAGAATTAATGTGGATGACAGACGAGTTTTGTTCCTCTGCGATTAAAAATCTCTGCTGGAAGTCTGTGCACTCCTGCAGTTTTTCCATTCTTTGTGTTTAATGACAGCTTTGACTTGGACCACACTTGGTGGGAGTTCAGGATAACCTTTCGGGATTCTAGGGATTTCCTCAACATGTTCTTATCTACCTTTTGTATGGTGGCTAAGCAGCTCTTTGAAGCATTCTCTTCATTGAAGGCTGATGTTTTCTTTGCCTCACAAAAGGATTCTGTCCTAATTCCACAGTAGTTTGAGGTAAAGTGTCAGGTCTGCATATTGCCTTGCTGGCACCAAAGAAGTCCTGGCTCTTATGCTTGTTGGCTAGGAGTTGCTGCTCTTTGGCTTTCTCAGTCCAACATTGATTCCCCAAATTTTTCTTTGTAATTCTATCTTTGTTCTTTGCCTTGCTGGTGAAGTAGCTTTGCCAGGTGTGGCAAACTTTCTTTGTTTTGTTGATAATGGCTTGGATGATATGGTGGTTCTTATTGAACGAGTCTTAGTATTTCTTGATCTTGTAGCCAACTTCAGGGATGTTGCCATCACCACCACCTTCAAGCAAGGACTGTGGGAGCTGCTGACGAGTCTCCCTACTGCATTGCCAGGAAGATTATCACCTAAATCCTCATCAACCACCTTCTCTCAGTCTCTGAAGAAATCCTTCCAGAAAGCTGGGTGGCTTTGATAAAATCGTGGAACTATGGACACAATTTTCACTGCTCAACGACCCCAGAAACAATACCAAATACTACATAGCCTTCATCGATCTGAACCAAGGCTTTTATCTCAGTCAGTTGGGAAGTGCTTTTGAAGACCTGTCAAGGGCTGGCTGTTTAGAGAAATTTATCAACGCTCTCTGCTCCACTCAAGATGTTGAAAATGGTCCTCCCCAGTGAAACCTTTAAGGTCAAGACTGGGGTTAAGCAGGGATGTATCATTGCCTCTACCTTTTCATCTCCATTTTCCTTGCCACCATCCTTCATCTTGTTAAGAACAAACCTCAGTGGTGTAGATGTTGAAATCCAAGAAGAAAACAGTATTGATATTGCTCGTGGAACTTCAGTATGATGATGGTAACACCACCTCAGCTTACTTGGAGAGTCTTATAACCTTGCTTACTACATTTCCAGACTGCTTACTGCCATGGGGCGACATGGTGGCTCAATGGTTAGCACTGCTGCCTCTCGGTGCCAGGGACCAGGTTTGATTCCAGCCTCGGAGGACTGTCTGTGTGGAGTTTGTACATTCTTCCTGTGTCTGCATGGATTTCCTCCAGGTGCTTTGGTTTCCTCCCACAGTCCAAAGATGTGCAGGTTAGGTCAATTGGCCGTGCCAAATTGCCCATAGGGATATGTAGGTTAGGTGCATTAGTTAGGGGAATAGGTATAGGGGGTTACTCTTTGGAAGGTCGGTGTGGACTTGTTGGGCTGAAGGGCCTGTGTCCTCACTGTAGGGATGCTAATTCTTTTTAAAAAATGCTAATTCATACCAAAGAATCAGTCTCAGCCTCAACCTCAAGAATACTCCAGTCCTTTGCAAACCTGCCCCATGGCAAGTTCCAGTCCATCCAGATGTGGAGCACTTCACTGCCTGAGGAGCTACCTCTTATCTAAGGCTTGCATTGATGCGAAGATCCAACACTAGATCCAATCTTTGACTGTCACTTCTGGATGCCTCATGACATGAATCTTTTGATTAACGCAACACCTGTGCTGATAATAAGATCCTTGTGTATAAGGCAGTTATCTTTACTTTCATCTCTCCTTTATTGGTCAGAAACTTGGACTACTGTTAGGTGCTATCGCAATGCCCTGAAGAAGTACCATTAATGCTGATGAGCGGATTCTCTCATTAGCTGAGAGGACAGGCATACTAACATCAACATCCTTGAGTCAGCTAATAACACCAGCATTGAGGCCATGATCACTTGAAACCAGTCTTGCTGGGCTGGCAATCTGCTTAGGATGCCTGAGTTCTGAGTGTCAATGCAAATCATCTTTGCCCAGCTCAAGGGAAGCATGAGGAGGACAAAGGCAGCACTTCAGTTACTCCCTGAAGACCACCTTCAAGAAATGAGCCCTCCGCTATCACCTGATGAAGGAGCATCACTCCGAAAGCTAGTGTGCTTCCAATTAAACCTGGTGTTGTGTGATTTTTAACTTTGTACACCCCAGTCCAACACCGGCATCTCCAAATTCAAGAAATACAGCATGGATGTCAATAGCTGGGTGACTCAATCTCAGAAGAAGCCAACTTGGAGCAACTTCTGAGTGGAGAGTCTTCGAGAACACCAGTTGGCAAGAGCAGATATGCAAAAGGAGCCTTGAGTAAGGAAGTGGGTGATCCAAGTCCCAGGACCAATTTCATCTTTGGGAAATACCTGCCAATTGTGTGTAAATTGGAGATATGGTTCTAGGATCGGGCTGATCAACCACACATGGACACACAGAACTCATCACCAGTAACACGGAATTTCCAGGGTAAACCGTTATACCTGTTAGCAAGAGATTGCTGATAACTTCTTGGGAATGTGACAGCTCTTTTGTCCCTTAGTGATCATACCAACAAAAGTATATATTTGAAGGTTGAAAGTTTTGACGTGCTGCAACAATGTCTGGCTGTGTGCTTACCTCACCATTATTGCACGTTCTTGTGTGATCTTTACTACAGTGTTGACATCTGATGGGTAGAGTCCAGGTTTAAGGTTCTTAAATGGGCAACACTTTCTGAAGTTATGTTCCCTGGTTCTGGACTCTTCCAGGAGGGGAGATGACCTTTTCCATATTTACTGTGTCAAGCCTCCCAAGAATCTTGCATCTTTCAATAACGCCTCCTCTTATTATTCTAATGAGTGGGTTTGGAAGATACTGTTGAAAGAACATTAGTGAGTTGCTGCAGTGCAGATTTGAGAAAGTACATACTACTGTCACTGCGTGGTGGCAGAGAGTAAGTGAATGTTGGAAGGTGGTGGATTTGATGCCAGTCAAGTGGCTGCTTTGTCCTGGATGGTATCAAACCTTGTTATTGAAGTTGCACTCATGCAAGCAAGTGGAGAGTATACGAACACACTCCTAACTTAGGCCTTGTCAGGTGACAGGCCTTGGAAGACAGGAGGTCACAGAATCCTAGAATCATAAAGATGTACAGCACAGAAATAGTCCTTTCGGTCCAACTCATCCATGCCAATCTGATATCCTAACTTCATCTAGTCCCATTTTCCAGCACTTAGCCCATATCCCTCTAAATCCTTCCTATTCATATACCCGTCCAAATGCCTTTTAAATGTTTTCATTGGACCAACCTCCACCACTTCCGTTTTCTGTGTGGAAATGCTGCCCCTTAAACCCTTAATTTTTTCCCCTCTCACCTGAAGCTGATGCCTTCTGGTTCTGGATCCCCCCATCCCAGGGAAGAATTCTTATCTATTTACTTTTTAAAAATATATTTGTATTAAAAAGAAGAAAACTCTTTGAATATTACAACAAATCCAAAACCAAACAATTCAAACCAATATTAAAAAACAAAACCGCTGATTACATAAATAAATACTAACTAATAATAACTAAGCTACAAAAGGAAATATTATCAATAATACTAATGATAACAACCATAACAGAGCTCAGCAAAACAAATCAATAGCCCTCAATCATCGAGCGCCTAAGTTTATGCATATTCATATGTTCGTAGTTTGTCCCCTCTTACTTCGAATTGCCACAGCTATATAAAGGCTCTTATTAGTATGGCGGACAAATCTGTACCCATATAGTCCAAAAAGGGCTGCCATGTCTTATAGAAATTCTCAGTTTTATGGTGCACCATATTTGTCAGAAAGTCCAAGGGGATGTGCTTCATGATTAGCTTATGCCAACCCACCAGCCCCCGGGGATTGTCCGACACCTACCCCTATAGAATGTTCTTTCTGGCACAAAAAGTGAGGATGCTGAAAAGCCGTTTTTTTTTTGTGTGCATCTAATGAAAGAGAATTAACAAAGCCGAGCAGAAGAGATACCAAGTCCCTCTCCTCTTTAAATTTAGCGAGGTGGTCTGTGGCCAGATGGACCCTGTGGAGAATCTTCAATTGCAAGGTGTGGGTCCTGTTGCAAATCGAGATCCTTCTTGCCTTTTCCCAGATACCCTCCCATATTTCAGAAGAGATCTCAACATCCAACACCCCCTCCCATCTCCTACAAAGCCATTTGGTTTCATCCGAGGGACCGTCTCCCAATAGATGATAAGAGTTGCTAACAGATAATGTACTCACAGCACTCAACACCCTCTTCTCCATGTCGGACACATAAGGATCATAGAAGTGTGGTCTCTTTTGTGTGAAGTTCCTAATGTGAAAGAGGTCCCTACTGGGCAATTCATATTTCCAAGCCAACTGGTCAAAAGACATCAGTATGACCCCTTCGAATAAATCACCCAGACAAGACACTCCCTAGCTGCCCATAGTTTGAACCCAGAGTCCATCATCCCTGGCTGAAAGCCCAGCATAGCAACTGTGGGTGTCAAAAACGATGTTTTGGCAATATTGCCCTCACCCTGACGCATTGCCCTCCATACCTTGACAGTATTGATGACCATTGGGCTATGCTAATATTCCTTAACTGTTCTCATTTTTTTCTAAACACAGCAGGCTAACGAGGGGGTATCTCACCTGAGATGCTTGATGTCCAACCAACGTGAGTGAGGGTCCCTCTGGGCCCAATCATTCACGTAAGATAGCAATGAGCTTAATTGATAGTTTTTGATATCTGGGAGGTCCACTCCTCCCAGTCTGTAAGGGAACTGCAATTTAGTCAATTTAGTTAAGGGCTGCTTGTGATACCAGACAAAAGAACTAAACCAGCTGCTCAGACTTCTAAATCTTTGTTTAGTAAAAATCAAAGGAAGCATTCACACAGGATACAACAACAGGGCAGCATGTTCATTTTAACAAGGGCTATCCGACTTAACCAAGAGATCGGAAGTGCCTCCCATCTATGAAGGTCCTGCTTGATTCAGTCAAATAAATGGGCAAAATTGGCTTTAAATAGCAGATCAAAAACGTGAGTAATAAATATGCCTAAATAGAGAAAGCCCTCCTGCGACTATCTAAACGGGAACTGAGATCCGCTCTCGGGAGACCACCCTTGGGCATGGCCTCTGACTCCACACAATTGATCTTCTAACCCGAGAAGCCACTAATAAGTTGATGCATTGTATCAGATGTGGCACTGAAACTGTTTGGGTTTGATAAGAAGACAAGAACCTCATCCGTACAAAGTGCAATCTTATTTGACTTCATCCCCACTTCTGGAGCGGTTATATTGGGATCCCTGTGTATTGCCTCTGCCACTGGCTGTTCACCTTCTGTCCCCTCTGGTATGCCAACAATGTACAAGGTCGTTCTTCTACCTCTGTTTTTAAGATAGTTTCCCAGATCCAATAGACCCCAGACCTGTATTTCCAGGGCTTTGATCCAGCTCTTGGAGGATTCAGTCTCTGTCTCTACCCCTGCAGCCCAGCGCTCAAGCTCATTGGTCCTTTTTCCCAGGTCTTGCAGCATAGCAGATACAGGAGCCACCTTCTCTTCAATTTTTTTTTCCTGGATCTTCCTTCCCAGGACCTCGCGAGATTTGGCAGCTCCTCAATCAGGGTCTGGTGAGTAAGCAAGCCCGCTGCTTCAGTGGGTTGGGCTGTGGCGTCGGCCCCAGGCAAGCTTCCTCCTTTCTCTGACATTCTTCAGCTACAAAGACAAAGGTAAGTAAGACTTTTCAGGGTTCCAGCTCCTTTACTGTGTCTGTACGCACAGTAGAGATTTGGATGAGCTCTGCCTCTGTTGGGCTGGTGTTGGAGCATGGAGCCCAGCAAACGTGATTCTACCAGGAGGCCGCCATCTTGGATCCCCCCATTTATTTACCTTCTTCATGGCCATCATGATTTTATAAACCTGTATAAGATCACCCGTCAGCCTCTGAAGCTCCTGGGAAAACAATCCCAGCTGAGAGTAATAGAGGTGTACAGCATGGAAACAGACCCTTCGGTCCAACCCATCCATGCCGACCAGATATCCCAACCCAATCTAGTCCCACCTGCCAGCACCCGGCCCATATCCCTCCAAACCCTTCCTATTTATATACCCATCCAACTGCCTCTTAAATGTTGCAATTGCACCAGCCTCCACCATTTTCTCTGGCAGCTCATTCTATTCACGTTCCATTCTGTGTGAAAAGGTTGCCCCATAGGTCTTTTATATCTTTTCCCTCTCATCCTAAACCTGTGCCCTCTAGTTCTGGACTCCCCGATCCCAGGGAAAGGACTTTGCCTATTTACCCTACCCATGCCCCTCATAATTTTGTAAACCTCTATAAGGTCACCCCTCAGCCTCTGACTCTCCAGGGAAAACAGCCCCAGCCTGTTCATCCTCTCCCTATAGCTCAAATCCTCCAACCCTGGCAACATCCTTGTAAATCTTTTCTGAACCCTTTCAAGTTTCACAACATCTTTTCGATAGGAAGGAGACCAGAATTGCACGCAATATTCCAACAGTGGCCTAACCAATGTCCTGTAAGCCGCAACATGACCTCCCAACTCCTGTACTCAATACTCTGACCAATAAAAGAAAGCATACCAAACGCCTTCTTCACTATCCTATCTACCTGCGACTCCACTTTCAAGGAGCTATGAACCTGCACTCCAAGGTCTCTTTGTTGAGTAACACTCCCTAGGACCTTACCATTAAGTGTATAAGTCCTGCTAAGATTTGCTTTCCCAAATGCTGCACCTCGCATTTATCTGAATTAAACTCCATCTGCCACTTCTCAGCCCATTGGTCCATCTGGTCCAGATCCTGTTGTAATCTGAGGTAACCCTCTTCGCTGTCCACTACACCTCCGATTTTGGTGTCATCTGCAAACTTACTAACTGTACCTCTTATGCTTGCATCCAAATTATTTATGTAAATGACAAAAAGTAGAGAACCCAGCATCGATCATTGTGGCACTCCACTGGTCACAGGCCTCCAGTCTGAAAAACAACCTTCCACCACCACTGGCTCTTTGAGCCAGTTCTGTATCCAAATGGCTAGTTCTCCCTGTATTCTGTGAGATCTAACCTTACTAATCAGTGTCCCATGGGGAACCTTGTTGAACGCCTTACTGAAGTCCATATAAATCACATCTACCGCTCTGCCCTCATCAATCTTCTTTGTTACTTCCTCAGAAAACTCAATCAAGTTTTGAGACATGATTTCCCATGCACAAAGCCATATTGATTATCCCTAATCAGTCCTTGCCTTTCCAAATACATGTACATCCTGTGTTTCAGAATTCCCTCCAACAGCTTGCCCACCACCGAGTTCAGGCTCACTGGTCTATGGTTCCCTGGCGTGTCCTTACCACTCTTCTTAAACAGTCGCACCATGTTAGCCAACCTCCAGTCTTCCGGCACCTCACCTGTGACTATCAATGATACAACTATCTCAGCAAGATGCCCAGCAATCACTTCTCTAGCTTCCTACAGAGTTCTCGGGTACACCTGATCAAGTCCTGGAGATTTATCCACCTTGACCCATTTCAAGACATTAAACAATGACCCCGATGTGCTTGTTCAGCCTCTCCCTCTAACTCAAACTTTCCAACCCTGGCAACATTCTTGTAAATCATTTCTGAACCCTTTCAAGTTTCACAACATCCTTCTGGTAGGAGGGAGACCAGAATTGCACACAATGTTCCAAAAATGGCCTTGAGTTATTTGCTGCAGAATTCCTAGTTTCTGACTTGATCTTGTAACCAAGCTTGCAGGAATGATTGGTTCATTTAATTTAACTTTGTTGATCTGCATGAAAGTGTTTAATGGCAGTAGTAAAAGGAATAGGATTGGTAAAGTACTGAAGGCCATTTGGCCCCTCACGTGCACTCTCATTCTCTGTAAGACGAGCTGAGCTAAACCCTCTTTGTCGCCTTTTCTGGTGACTTTAAGATTTTTTAATCTTCCTAGATAATGGTGTAATTCTTAGGATGTGGAAAAGTTAAATTTTGATTGGCAATGGTAGGGGAAGGTGTTGAAAGAGTTGACTTTATCAAAAGTTTACAGATATTTCCAAAAAAACAGGCTGTAAAGGTAAACGGCTTTAATTTGTATACTCTATGAAGAGTCATATGATATGGCTTAAAATAATTTCTTTTACAGATTCCAGCAAATTTTTGATCAAGGAGCAAAACAAGAGGAAATCTTTGAAAATATTGCCAAACCTGTTGCTGAAAAGTGAGTTTAATTTTGATTCAAGAATTTCAATTTTCTTTTGGGAATGTGGGCTGAATTTGTTAGGAATATACATAATAACATATAAATTAGGAGCAGAAGTAAGCTATTTCGTGCCTCGAACCTGCTCTGCCACTCAGTAGGATCGTGGCTGGTCTGTTTCGAAAGTGAATTTCACATTCCCAGATACCTTGTTAACTTTTGATTCCCTTGCATAACAAAAATCTATCTGCTTCTGTCTTAAAAATATTCCTTGACCCCACATCCACTCTCTTCTGACGCACAGTTCCAAAGTCCATACAGTGCTCTGAGGCAACACTTCCCATTTCAGTTCAAAAGGGCGACTCTTAATTTTCAAACAATGTTCCCTAAGTTCTAGATTCTTCACAGGAGAAGTCATCCTTTCCACCACTACCTTGTCAAGACCATTCAGCCAAGCCACCCCTCCTCCTTCCAGATTTCAATGGCAACAAGCCTGGTTTGTGCAAACTCTCCTCAGATCTACTCAATCCAGTATTGATCCATTAAACTTCATCTGAGCTGGCTCTATTGCAGTCACATTGTTCCTTAAATAGGGAGCCAAAAACTACAGAGTGTCAGGATATGGTCTGAACAATTCCCTATATAATTGTAGCATAATAATCTTATTTTTTTAAGTTCAGTTCCTATCATTTTAAAGGATAACATTCCATTAGCTGCCTTAGTTACTTGCTGCATATGCATACTACCTCTATATGTGATTCAATAGACAATAGGTGCAGGAGTAGGCCATTCTGCCCTTCGAGCCTACACCACCATTCAATATGATCATGGCTCATCATCCTTATTCAGTATCCTGTTCCTGCCTTATCTCCATAACCCTTGATTCCACATTCCTTGACTCCTGCATTACTATACTTAGATCCCTCTGCACTTTGGGATTCCACACTCATTCTCTGTTAAAATAAGGGTATGCTTTTTTTTCCTTCCTGTCAAAGTGAAAAACTCCACATTTTCTTAAATTATACTCATCTGTCAAATTTTGCCCAGTTACTCAACTTATCTCTCATGACTCAGGAAACCCAATTGGAAAGGGTAATTTATTATTGAGTACCGAATTAGAGCCACTACTTGTGGCGTACATCGGCTAATCCCAGCCTGGAACAGAGAATTCTGTAGATGTATTGCTGGGTCTGCTTTATTTTATATTTCCTTTTTTTAATGCAGATGTCATAATCATACAACATGGAAATAGACTCTTCGGTCCAACTCATCCAAGTTGACCAGGTTTCCCAAACTAAATTAGTCCGATTTGCCAACATTTGGCGCATGTCCCTGGAAATCTTTTCTATTCATGTATCTTCTAAATGTCTTTTAAATAATGCAACTGTAATTGTACCTGCATCTACTACTTCCTCCAGCAGTTCATTCCATTTACTCACCACCCTCTGTGTGAAAAGGTTGCTCCTCAAGTCCTTTTTTAAATCTTTCACCTCTGACCTTCCACCTATGCTATCTAATTTTCAACTCCCGTACCCAAATGAAAAGGCTTTGTCATACACCTTATCTATATCCCTCATGATTTTATAAACCTTTATAAGGTCATCCCGCAACCTCTTACACCCCAGTCTTATGGCACCTCACCCAAGGCTGTAGATATCAATCTCTCAGCTAGTGGCCCTTCAATTTCTTCTGTTGCTTCCTACAAAGTCGAAGGATTCACTTGATCAGGTGCTGAGGATTTAGCTCTCTTTATGCGTTTTAAAACCTCCAGTGCTTCCTCCTCTGTAATGTGGACTGTTGTCAAGACATCAAGTTTTCAAGTGTTGCAGTACCCAACTGAACTGTTTTGTTTCCTATCACCAAATCATCCAGGTTATTTTTTTCATCTATTAACCACCATCAGCAAATCACCTGTGCTGGGTCTGCTTTATGAATTTCCTCATCACCTTGTTCAGAAATGTTATCACTCTCCTCTGGAGCAGGTGGGATTTAATCCTAGGCCTCCTGGTTTAGAGGTACAGATACTACCACTACTTCACAAGAGCCATCTGGGTCTGCATTTTTTAAAAACTGTGCAGAAGTGTTATCTCACACAACCAAGCAGCTTTCCAACTACCAAATCACTGACTTTATTTTTGCTTTTAACCACTACCTACATATGTACTGGGTCTGCATTGTGGGATAGTTTTTAATTAACTGTATAGAGATGTTATTACACACCTGTGCAGCAGTTGGGATTGGAGCTTGGGCCTCCTGGCTCAGAGATAGGGGCACCAGGACTGTACCACAAGAGTCCTCTCCAGGGTCTGCTTTATATTTTATGAACTCAACATTGCTATCTTTGTCCATCTGACTTTTCCAGTCTATTTGTAGATATTTACATAGTCAACCCTTTCAGAGATGATTTAGATCATGAATCCATGTAAGACTCTGTTAACTCATTTTTTAGATTAGAATCACTCAAAACATTATGGCACAGACACAGCACATTATCGGGCTGACACCAGTTGTTAAAGTTAACCTGAGAGTGTAACTTTAAAAAAAAAAGTTTTGTGATTTACGTATGAAAGAAGTGAAACTAACATTGTCATTCTAACAGATGAGAGACTTAACAAACAGTCAATGTATTATTTCAGTTACATGACACTGTAAACTTTTGCGATAAATTCTGCTTCTTACAATTGTGTACAGCACAACCACCTGATGAAGGAGCAGCGCTCCGAAAGCTAGTGCTTCCAATTAAACCTTTTTGGGCTACAACCTGGTGTTGTGTGATTTTTTTAACCTCGTTTAGAGATGGTATTACACACTTCTTAAGCAGGTTGTATTTGAACCCAGGGCTCCTGGTACGGAGGTAGAGCTTCTGCAACTATGTCAGAAGAGCCCTTTCGGATCTGCTTTATTCTTTTTTAATCTGAGATTTTGTTTTCTATTTTTATACCTGGAAGTCTTATCTCACACAACCAATTGACTTTCCCACCACCAGATGCCTGTGTCTTTTTTTTCTATTTTTAACTATTAACCACCACCAATAATCACCTGTGCAGCCAATTAGAAGTTTACATGCAAACCCCTTTATAAAATCATGAGAAAGGGAAGTCAGGGATAGCATAAAAGTAAAAGAGAAAGCATCTAATGTGGCGAAGGGCAGAAGGAAACCAGAGGATTGGGAAGCTTGCAAAAACCAACAGAGGGCAATGAGGAAAGAAATGAGGAGGAGGAAGAAAATTAAAATAGGAGGGTAAGCGAGCCAGTAATATAACAGAAGACCGAACGAGTTTCTTTAGATATGTAAGAGGCAAAAGTGGACATGGGGCTGCTGGAAAATGATGCTGAGAGATAGTAGTGTATAATAAGGATATGGCTGAGGAACTGAATAATTACTTTGCGTCACTCTTCATAGTGGAAGGCACGAGTGATATCTCAAAAATTCAACAGAGTGAGAGGGCAAAGCTGAATATGGTGGCTATTACCAAGAAGAAGATGCTAGAAAACACTGAATGACCGAAAGGTGGATAAATAACCTGGACCAGAGGGACTACACCCAGAGTTCTAAGGGAGCTAGCTGAAGAGATGGTGGAGATCCCTTTAGTGGTGATCTTTCAGGGACAGTCTGAGAGGACTGGAAAATTGCTAACATGAGACCCCTGTTTAAAAAATGAGTAAGGCAAAAGACGGAATATTACAGACCGATTAGCCTAAACTCTCTGATGGGTAAGATCCTGGCATCTATTGTGAAGGATACGATTTATGAATACTTGGAAGTGTATTTTACAATAGGGCAAAGTCAACATGGTTTCATCAAGGGGAGTTCATGCCTGACAAATCTGCAAGAATTCTTTGAGGAAGTAATGAGTAGGTTAGACTAAGGAGAGCCAATGGATGTTCTCTAACTGGACTTCAAGAAGGCCTTTGACAAGGTGCCGAACAGGAGACTACTGAGTAAGACCAAGGCCTATGGTGTCAGAGTCAAGGTGCTGGTATGCATGAAAGCTTAGCTGGCTGGCAGAAAGCAGAGAGTGGGGATAAAAGGGTTCTTCTCAAGATGGCAGCTAGTGACAAGTGGTGTTCTGCAAGGCTCAGTGTTGGCACCACAAATTTTCACTGTGTACGTTAACGATCTAGATGCAGGAACTGAGGGCGCTCTGGCTAAGTTTGCAGATGATACAAAGATAGGAAGAGGGACAGGTAGCATTGAGGAGGTGGGAAGGCTACAGAAAGATTTGGACAGTTTGGGGAAGTGGGCAAAGAAGTGGCAGATAGAGTACAACATGGGAAAGTGTGAGGTCATGCACTTTGGTAGAGAAAATAGAGACATAGACTATTTCCTACATGGGGAAAAAATTCAGAAGTCTCAAGTGTAAAGAGACTTGGGAGTTTTCATCAGGATTTTGTCAAGGTAAACTTGCAGACTGAGTCAGTAGTTGGGAAGGCAAATGCAATGATGTCATTTATTTTGAGATTGCTTGAATTTAATAGCAGGGATATACTTCTGAGGCTCTTAAGGCTCTGGTCAGGCCATATTTGGAGCATTGTGTGCAGTTTTGGGCCTCATATCTCACGAAGGATGTAATGGCCCTGGGGCGTGTTCAGAGGAGGTTTACAAGAATGGTCCCAGGAATGAAAAGCTTAACGTATGAGGAATGTTTGAGGACTCTGGGTTTAGACTCAATGGTGTTTAGAAGGATGAGAGGGGATCTAATTGAAACATACTGAATGGCCTGGACAGAGTAGATGTGAGGAGTATGTTTCCATTGGTAGGAGAGACGAGGACGCGAAGGCATAGCCTCTGAGTAAAGGGAATTGCGTTTACAACAGAGATGAGGAGAAATGTCTTCAACCAGAGAATGGTGAATCTATGGAATTGATAGCCACAAAAGGCTGTGGAGGCTGGGTCATTGAGTATATTTAAGACTGAGATAGATAGGTTATCGAGGATCAAGGGACTTAGGGGTTATGGGAAGAAAGTGGGAGAATGGGGTTGAAAAACGTATCGGCCATGATTGAATGGTGGAGTAGACTTGATGGGCTGAATGGCCTAATTTCTGCTCATATGTCTTATAGCCTTTGCCATTCAGTTTGTTCATTGCTGATTCTCTCTATCTCCTTCATACCACATACCTTTAGCTATCTTTTAGCTATCTTTGTATCATCCTCAAACTTAGCTGCCATATGCAACGTTTGTGAAGGTTTGTAGCTCAGGTTGAGGTTTAGGGTGTAGGTTTGCTCGCTGAGCTGTAGGTTTGATATCCAGACGTTTCATTACCTGACTAGGTAACATCATCAGTGGCAACCTCCAGGATACATAAACACCAGCTAGCGACAAAAAGACACGACCCTCTCTCGCTCGTAGCCCTACACATGGATGAAAAAAAAACATTTCGACTGGGACAACACATCTATCCTGGGACAGGCTAAGCAAAGACATGCCAGAGAATTCCTAGAGGCCTGGCACTCCAACCACAACGCCATAAACAAGCACATAGATATAGATACCATCTATCAACCCCCCAGAAAACGAGCAGGAAATGACATCACCACAAACCCCAGGAATCCCATCCAGGAGAAAGATATAAATAGAAAGCAGGAGACAACAGCTTCGCTTCACTTGGAGGTCGCCACTAATGATGTTACCTAGCCAGGTAATGAAACGTCTGGATATCAAACCTACAGCTCAGCAAGCAAACCTACAGCCTTAGCTGCCATATCTTTGTTCCCCTCATCTAAGTCATGATATATATTGTAACAAATTAGGACACAGCACAAACTGCTGCGAGATTCCAGTCATTGCATCCTGTCAATCAGAAACAAAACTCATTCATGTTTATTCTGTTTCTGCCAGCCCGTCAATCATGCTAATATTTTACCTCCAACATTAAGAACTACTTTGTACATAACCTTTATCACCATGTCACTTACCTTCTCAAAATCTGTGTACATTATGTCTCCAGGCCACCCTTTATCCCCAGTGTGCGTTACACCTTATAAAGAGTTCCAATCTATTCATTAAACCTGATTTTCCTTTAACAAAATTGGTAATCATTCCCGGTTAATTTGAGTTTTATTTTAAGTATACAGTTATTACCTTTAATATCTTCCCCATGACAGACATCAGACTAACTGGTCTTGTAGTTTCCTTTTTTCGGCCTCTTTCTGTTCTTGGCAGGGTTATATTTGTTACTTTTCCATATCTGAAAAACTTTGGAAAATTAATACGAGTGCATCTACCTTATTAAACATGTTTTTTAAGAACATAGGATGAAGTCCATCAGGACCCACGGACTTGTCAGTGCAGTTTCCCCAGTTGGCTCAACCCCATTTTGCCAGTGATTGTAATTTAATAAACTTCCCATCTTCCATCTCCTAGTTTACAGCTAATACAGGAATATTTTTAGTATCCCCTATAGCGAAGATAGAAATGAAATATTTGTTTACTTTATCTTCCATTTCCTTATTATTTACTATTAACTTGCTATTCTTACTTTTCTGAGGACCAACACTTCCTGTACTTAGTCTTTTTTAAATAAAATGTAGAAACTCTTGCTGTCTGTATTTTTATTTCTAACTCGCTTCCTCTCATACTCTAATTTCTTTTTCTTGATTAATCTTTTAGTCATTATTTGCCATTCTTTATATTCTGTCCAAGCATCTACTTGTCACACATTCCTTGGGATCTTGTATGCCTTTTCCTTAGGTTTGATGCTCTCCATAATTATTTTGTTAACCATAGATGGTGAGTCCTACCTTCAAAATTTTCTCTTGTGTAGGAATGTACTTACTCTTGAGTGTTCTGAAATATCCCCTTTAAATGTATGCCATTGCTTCTCTTTATTTATTTCCTAGTCTTGTATTCCAGTGCATTTCAGCTAGCTCAGCTTTCATGCCCATCTGGTTCCCCATTTTAAAGTTTCAAATACTCGTCTTAGACATACTTTTCTCACTTTCAAATTTCAAATTTATTCATATTGTGGTTGCTGCTACCAAGAGGTAAACTCAGGTAATTAATCCTGCCACTTTACACAAACTGAAGTCTGGCTTAACCTGATGTATGGTTGATTCCAGAGCATCCTGAACATGTCATGGTAAGCGCTGTGAACATGTTGTTGTGGCACCTCTGAAGAAGGGTTAGTGGGCCTGAAGCATTGACTCTGCTTTCTCTCCACAGATGCTGCCAGACTTGGAGTTTCTCCAGCAATTTTTGTTTTTGTTTCGGATTTCCAGCATCACAGTCCTTTATTTTTGTTGTGACATTGGTCCTGAGAACGAGCCAGTAAATATGGGCGCAACCATTATCAGCTGGGAGTCAGGCCCGTTAATTATGTTGGTGATTCAGTTGGTCACTTATACATTTGTGCAGTCTAGTCAGCCTTGATTATCAGTGTAGTCCTATCAGGGCTGTGACATAAGTTCAGGGCTCTGGAGTAAGAATAATTGGCAAAGGAGAAAAGGACAGATAACAGATTTCTGATACTGCAAAATGAGAGAGCATTGTAAGCGGCTGAAGCCATTCTGCAGATGAATGCGTTATCCCTGACTTCTATACTGGGCTTAATTAAGGCTAAGACATTAATATTGGCAAAGGAATTAAAGGTGGACTTCCTGCAAAAATTAGAAAAGAAGAGAAAGTTATGGCACCATACTTGGAATTAGTGGAAATACAAGTGTCCTAGGTATGCTGAGTGGTTAGTCATTCAAGTTAGTGAGAGCAGCCAAAGCAGAGTGAGCATGAGAAAGAAGTGATGAAGCTGAAAATGGAAGATTAATGGGACTTAAAAACTTCAGCTTGAGGGGAAAAAGAACAAGCATTCCAGACAAAAATGGAATGAGAATGAGAATTTAAGATCCTGGAGCTTGAATTAAAAAGGAAAAGAGATGAGGAGCAAGAGAAAGAAAAAAAAATACTAGCTCCGAAAGCTGCACCTTTTTCAAAACGAAAGAAGAAATGTTTAAATTTGTACGGGCTATGCCAAACATGTGAATAAGGATGTGGGGCCATTCATTCATGCCTGTAAAGGTAGGGAAAAGCACAAAATGGCTGAAGGAAACTGGTTAATTCCCAAGCAGAGCGGATTGATGGATAGAGCGCATAAGATTATTGCACCACTCTCGGTGCAGGTTTTGAGTGGACTATGACATTGCAGGAAAGGATGCTCACAAGTTCGTTTCTGAAACGTACAGGCCTAAGTGTTTCAATTGTAAGTGGGGCACCTACTTGCACAACTTCTAGCAGTCTGAATGAAGCCTGTGAGACTTACTGATGTTTGTGAGAAGGAGCCAGAGAAGTTAACTAATAAGCAAAACACCATGGATCAGATTGTGGTAATATCCAGAAACTGAAGATAGATGAGAAATGAAACTTAAGGAGGCAGTCTGGGCAAACCTACATTGAATCTGAGAAAGTAAAACAAAGCAATTTTGACTGGTGGATATGGGCCTGAAGAGTAAATTCCATGTATTAAAGGTCGCAAAGAAATTGTTTTCCTCAAATTTAAAAGCTACGAGATGGGTATCAGGAATGTTGACAATTATGAGGTGATCCATAAAACAGAGAACATTTTTTCTGACCCCCCCCCCCCCCCCACTTTAAACTTGGAAGGTTAGAACATGAGAGATCATTTGGAAATGCCCCAGGAGTTCTTTTTAAAACTGGAAAGGGAGATGCTGAGTGTGAAAGTGAGAGTCGTAGGCCCAAGTATATCAACTGTAAATATAACACCTCTCAACTTTTAGTGCTCTGATTAAAACCTATGGGACTTATTGAGGTTTGTAAGATTGAGTCTGAAAAAGGAACTCATGACAAAAATACAATGATCAAACTGTGGAGTTAGAGATTAGTTACGACTAGAGATTGAAAATGGATGAGGAATATAAAGGACTGTTTTTATTCAAGTTATCCAGCTAAAACCTTAACTACTAGGGAATACAGAAAATATCTTGCTAGTGAAGGTCATCGTTATCCCTCCTGAGAGTGCATTATAAGCGATAGTTTTAATCATTGACATAAGTGCAATGTGCATCTATTCTGTTGTACAAAGTATACCTAGAATGAGATTTGATGTCCACAATAGTAGTAGTAGGAGTTGTTCAGAAATTATCTGTAGATGGAGATGACTACTGGATAATAATTTGGCAGGAATGCAAGTTCTATCTTCATCTGTAATTGCATTATATCCAACTGAGAAAGAGATGTAACATTTACAAGAACGCATTCCAGGTGATCTCCCTTCCCGTATGATGCAACACAAGTGTTTAGATTATAAATTAGAGGATAGTTTTTTAAAAAAAAAAGAAAAATGCAATGTGGATCTGTCTCTGAATTGTCCGTAAAGTTAAATGTTGTGGTTGTTGCAATGGAGGTTAAAAAACAAAGGTGAATAAATCTCTGGGACCTGATCAAGTGTATCCCAGGATATTGTGGGAAGCTAGAGCTAGGGAAGAACTTGCAGGGGCCCTAGCAGACATACTTGTATCATCGACAACCATGAGTGAAGTGACAGAGGACTGGAGTGTGGCTAATCCGGCATCTTTATGTAAGAAAGGATATAAGGAGAATCCAGGGAACTATAGACTGGTGCGTCTGACATCTGTGGTGGGTAAGTTGTTGGAAGGGATTCTGAGAGATAGGATTTACATGCATTTGAAGAAGCAAGGACTGACTGGGGATAGTCAGCATATCTTTGTGCATGGGAAATTGTGTCTCACAAACTTGATTGAGTTTTTCGAGGATGTGACCAAGGTACATAGAACATAGAACATAGAAGAATACAGCGCAGTACAGGCCCTTCGGCCCTCGATGTTGCGCCGATCAATGCCCACCTAACCTACACTAACCCACTATCCTCCATATACCTATCCAATGCCCGCTTAAATACCCATAAAGAGGGAGAGTCCACCACTGCTACTGGTAGGGCATTCCATGAACTTACGACTCGCTGAGTGAAGAACCTACCCCTAACATCAGTCCTATATCTACCCCCCCTTAATTTAAAGCTATGCCCCCTTGTAATAGCTGACTCCATACGTGGAAAAAGGTTCTCACTGTCAACCCTATCTAACCCCCTAATCATCTTGTACACCTCTATCAAGTCACCCCAAACCTTCTTTTCTCCAATGAAAACAACCCCAAGTGCCTCAGCCTTTCCTCATAGGATCTTCCTACCATACCAGGCAACATCCTGGTAAACTTCCTCTGCACCCGTTCCAGTGCCTCCACATCCTTCCTATAGTATGGCGACCAAAACTGCACACAATATTCCAGATGCGGCCGCACCAGAGTCCTATACAACTGCAGCATGACCTCAGGACTCCGGAACTCAATTCCTCTACCAATAAAAGCCAGTACGCCATATGCCTTCTTCACTGCACTATTTACCTGGGTGGCAACTTTCAGAGATCTGTGTACATGGACACCAAGATCCCTCTGCTCTTCCACACTACCAAGTATCCGACCATTAGCCCAGTACCCCATCTTTTTGTTACTCTTACCAAAGTGAATCACCTCACACTTAGCTACATTGAACTCTATTTGCCACCTTTCTGCCCAGCTCTGCAGCTTCTCTATATCCCGCTGTAACCTGCCACATCCTTCCTCACTGTCTACAACTCCTCCGACTTTCGTATCATCTGCAAACTTGCTCACCCAACCTTCTAACCCTTCCTCCAGGTCATTTATAAAAATGACAAACAGCAATGGTCCCAAAACAGATCCTTGCGGAACACCGCTCGTGACGGCACTCCAAGATGAACCTTTGCCATCAACTACTACCCTCTGTCTTCTTCCAGCCAGCCAATTCCTAATCCAAACCTCCAACTCACCCTCAATGCCATATCTCTGTATTTTCTGCAGTAGCCTACCATGGGGGACCTTATCAAACGCCTTACTAAAATCCATATATACCACATCTACCGCTTTCCCCTCATCTACCTCCTTAGTCACCTTCTCAAAGAATTCAATAAGGTTTGTGAGGCACGACCTGCCCTTCACAAAACCATGCTGACTATCCTTGATCACATTATTCTTATCCAGATGTGCATAAATCCTATCCCTTACAATTCTCTGTAAGACTTTGCCCACAACAGAAGTGAGACTCACTGGCCTATAGTTACTAGGATTATCCCTACTCCCCTTCTTGAACAAGGGAACCACGTTTGCTAGCCTCCAGTCCTCTGGCACTACTCCTGTAGACAAAGAGGACACAAAAATCAAGGCCAATGGCTCTGCAATCTCCTCCCTTGCTTCCCAGAGAATCCTAGGATAAATGCCATCAGGCCCAGGGGACTTATCTATTTTCACCCTTGCCAGAATTTCCAACACCTCTTCTCTACATATCTCAAAGCCATCCATTCTACTTATTCGTGCCTCAGTATTCATATCGACAACAATGTCCTGTTCCTGAGTGAATAATGACGAAAAGTATTCATTCAGTGCCTCCCCAATCTCTTCAGCCTCCTCACGCAACTTCCCATTACTATCCTTGATTGGACCTATTCCTACCCTAGTCATTCTTTTATTCCTAACATACCTATAGAAAGCCTTAGGGTTTTCCCTAATCCTACCAACTAAGGACCTTTCATGTCCCCTCCTTGCTGCTCTTAGCTCTCTCTTCAGGTCCTTCCGGGCTACCTTATAACTCTCAATCGCCCCTATTGAACCTTCACGCCTCATCTTTACAAAGGTCGCCCTCTTCCATTTAACAAGGGATTCCAACTCCTTATTAAACTACGGCTCCCTCACACGACCCTTTCCTCCCTGCCTGATAGGTACGTACTTATCAAGGACACTCAATAGTTGCTCCTTGAACAAGTTCCACATATCAATTACGCTCTTGCCTTGGAATCTACTTTTCCAATCCACACATCCTAAGTCATGCCTCACCGCATCATAATTTCCCTGCCCCCAGCTATAACTCTTGCCCTGTAGTACACACTTATTCCTCTCTATCACTAGAGTAAAAATCACCGAATTGTGGTCACTGTCCCCAAAGTGCTCACCTACCTCTAGTTCTAATACCTGGCCTGGTTCGTTACCCAGAACCAAATCTAGTATGGCCTCACCTCTTGTTGGCTTATCTACATATTGTGTCAGGAAACTCTCCTGCACACATTGCACAAACACTGACCCATCTAACGAACTTGAACTATAGCTTTCCCAATCAATATCAGGAAAGTTAAAGTCTCCCATAACAATCACCTTATTACTGTCACTCTTCTCCTGAATCATCTTCGCAATCCTTTCTTCAACGATTCTAGGACTATTAGGAGGCCTGTAAAAGACTCCTAACAGGGTGACCTCACCTCTCCTATTCCTAACCTCAACCCAAACTACCTCAGATGGCAAATCTTCGTCCATCTTCCTTTCCACCGCTGTCATACTATCTTTGACAAGCAAAGCCACACCCCCCCCTCTTTTACCCCCACCTCTGACCCTACTAAAACATTTAAACCCTGGAACCTGCAACAGCCAATCCTGTCCCTGATCTAGCCATGTCTCCGTAATAGCCACAACATCGAAGTCCCAGGTACCAACCCACGCTGCAAGTTCACCTACCTTATTTCGTATACTTCTGGCATTAAAGTATACACACTTCAAGCCACTCTTCTGTTTACAGGCACCCTCCTTTAAGATTGATGCCATATTCCTAACCTCCCTACACTCCAGGTCCTGCACCCTAAAGCTACAGTCTGGGTTCCCATGCCCCTGCAGAGTTAGTTTAAACCCCCCCCCAAGAGCACTAGCAAACCTCCCCCCAAGGATACTGGTGCCCCTCAGGTTCATTGATAGATTGATAAGGGCAGTCTGCATGGATTTTATTCAAGCCTTTGACAAGGTTTCACATAGGGTAGACTGGTCAGTAAAGATAGATTATGTGGGATTCAAGGAGAACTTGCCAATTGGATACAAAATTGGCTTGACAATAGGAGTCAGAGGGTGGTGGTGGAGGGTTGTGTTTTGGACTGGAGGCCTGTAACCAGCAGTGTGCAGTAGAGACCGGTGCTGGGTCCACTGTTGTTTGTCATTTATATAAGATGAGAATTTAGGAAACATGGTTAGTAAGTTTGTGGATGACACCAAAATTGATGACACAGTGGACAGTGAAGAAGATTATCTAAGATTACTAAGGAAGTTTGATGAATTGGGCCAATGGGCTGAGAAGTGGCAGGTAGCATTTAATTTAGATAAATGCAAGGTGTTGCATTTTGGTAAGACAAACTATGACAGGACTTGCACAGTTAATGGTAAGGGAGTGTTGTTGAACAGCGAGACCTAGGGGTTATTTGAAAGTTGCATCACAGGTAGAAAAGCGTAGTGAAGAAGGCATTTGGCATGCTTGCCTTCTGTGTTCAGACCATTGAGTCTGAGTTCAGATGTCAAGTTGCTGTTGTGCAGGACATTGATGAGGCTACTTTGGAGAAGTGCAGTGTTCTACTGCGCAGAATTCTGATTGCCTTGCTAAAGATATTTTTAAATTGGAAAGGATTCAGAAAAGATTTCCAAAGATGTAACCGGGGCTGGAAGGTTTGTGTTATAGGGAGATGCTGAATAGACTGGGACCTTTTTCCCTGCAGCATAGGAAGTTAAAGGGTGACCTTAGGTTTATAAAATCATGAGAGGGATAGATAAGCCGAATACTAATGTCTTTTCCGGGGGGTGAGGGAGTTCACAATTAGAAGACATAGGTTTAAGAGCAGAGGAGAAAGAGGGTCAACCTTTTTACACAGAGGGTGGAGCATATATGGAAGGAACTGCGAAAAGGATATGGTAGGTGCAAGTACTGTTCAAACTTTTAAAAAACATTTGAACAGGTGCATGAGTAGGAAAGATCTAGAGGGGTGTGGGCCAAACACAGGCAAATGAGGCTGATTTGTTTAGTTTTGGAAACTTGTTTGGCATGAATGATTTGGTTCAAAATATCTGTTTCCATACTGTATGACTCGATAACGTTAGTGGTTAAACAGTGGATTTCATGATCCTTAGTTTTACAGATTGAGGTTCTGTTGTTCTGATACCTTTCAACTGTGTTTAAATTCCAGTATTCGTGATGTGTGTCCGTTTGTTGTCCTAATTCCTTTAGTTTGTTCTGCAGCAGTCTGACTGAGAGGTTTGCTTCCTTTGCCTACAGTACAAGAGTGACCTTCTGAGCTTGCTAATGCTGGCATCCAGGCTGGTCCAGATGAGAATATTCAGTCTCACTATCTCAATCCAGTGAAATTGGAACAGGTACTTTAACCCCTGTCTTTGTGTATTCTTCCAAACTAAAAACAGAACTTGTGCAGTTTGGGACATACTCTGGGGATGTTTTGCTGTTGACTAAGAGATAACAGCCCCTCAACCTGTGTAGTCACAGGAATTCACAGATCAGTCTCTTCTGTTTGCTTCTTCCCCTCCTTTGGAGGCCTGTTTTTTCTGAAGTTCCCTTCACATCTTTAATACGTATACCAGTTTCTGAAGAGCCATTTGGTAGAATGTTAGTAGACTCTGTAGGACTATTAATGAAAATGGGCCACTATGTTCTTACAGTCATGGATATGTTGACCCAATTTTCAGAAGCTATTTCCTTGAGCGCTATTGCAGGTGGATATATTAACTCCTATTTTTATTTGAGCACTACTATTAGACATGGGCGGTACGGTGGCTCAATGGTTAGCACTGCTGCCTTACAGCATCAGGGTCCCAGCTTCGATTCCAGCCTTGGGAGACTGTCTGTCTGTGTGGAGTTTGCACATTCTCCCCGTGTCTGCGTGGGTTTCCTCCGAGTGCTCCAGTTTCCTCCCACAGTCCAAAGATGTGCAGGTCAGGTGAATTGGCCATGCTAAATTGCCCATAGCGATAGGTGCATTAGTCAGAGGGAAATGGGTCTGGATGGGTTACTCTTCGGAGGGTCAGTGTGGACTGGTTGGGCCGAAGGGCCTGTTTCCACACTTTAGGGAATCTAATCACATACACTTGGATAAGATGCTTGCTTTGCAAATATTTTGAAGTACTTAAAAAGATATAAAAGCTGTTGAAGCCCACCATATATCATCCAAAAACAAATGGAGCTTAAGAAAAATGCAATCTGATTCTTAAGACAATGATTAAGGATATTGTCACAAATATTCACAGGATTCGGTTACTGGATTGGACTTCTTGTTGTTTGCTACCAGAATTTTCTTTGATTGAATCTACTACATCTGGACCATTCAATTTGCACTATGGTTGTGAGACAAGAGGTCCATTAAATTATATTATGGAAAGGTTGTCAAAACAAAAGGATATGCACTGCGTTTACTACTTACTTTACAAGGTTTACTTCTGCGTTGTCCATACAAGATAATTAAGAGGGTTAGTGAAGTCACTAATCTGGTAAATATTTGGTTGGCACGAAGAAAAATCAGTTACCAGCATGTTAAAGCGATATCATTGTCGAGGATGATGAGAAAGAGCAAGTATATTAGGTGGTAAGAATAGTGGAGGTTGACAGGTAGTAAGAATGAGGTAGCAGGAGAGAGTGTTCACAAAGTGAACATCCTACAGCTTGATCGATCAATCAATACTGAAATACTGGGAAAGTTAGACACTATGTACTCATATTTGGAAGAGAGACAATGGGAAGCTCTAATAAGATTACTTCAGAAATTCCAGTTCTGTAAATACTCTCCAGAGTGCATAACATTAAGCTGTGCATTATGTGGATTCACATTTTACAGGAGTAAGTCATTAGCCTGTCAAGTTTGTACCTCCATTTAATATCATGATAGTTCTATGATCTAATATTTCAATAATGCGAATTCTCTCTATCCTATAATCTTTCTGCCATTGGTTAATCTCTGTTTTAAATATACTCAAAGTGAGAAGTTCCACAGCCCTCTAGGATAGAAAATACCAAAGGTTCACAGCTGTAAGTGAGAAATTTCATTCTCATCTGTCCAAATAGCACCTCCCTTATATTTTCAAATTAAGTCCCCCTGATCTGGACTTCCCAACCAGGTAGCTACCTGGTGTAAGTACCACATTTTTTGAACTTTATGGGATATGTGTATCTCTGGCTGGACCAACATTTATTGGCCAACCCTAATTGCCCTTAAGAAGGTAGTGATGAGCTTCCTTCTTAAACTGCGATAGTCCAATTGTTATAGGTCGACCCACAAAGCTGTTGTGGAGGGAATTCCAGGGTTTTGACACAATGACAGAGAAGGAGCAGAGAGATTTCCAAGTGGGCATGTTTGCATGTGGTGTAGCTACTGAGCATTGGTAGTGGAGTAAGTGAATGTTTGTGCCAATCAGTGGGCTTCTTTGTCCTGGATGGTGTCAAGATTCTTGTGTGTTGTTGAAGCTCATCTAGGCATGTGTAAATTATTCCACAATATTTCTGATTTGTGTCATTTAGATGTTAGTCAGATTTTGGGGAATCATTTGATTAGTTACTTGCTGTAGTATTCTTGCCCTCTGACCTGCTGTTGTGGGAGATTCAGTGGTAGTAATGACATTGAATATCAAGGAATGGTCATTAGTTGGTCATTGCCTGGCATTTGCCTGAATGTCACCTGCCACGTTTCAGCCCAGCCAGGATATTGTCCACTAAAAATGGAAAAAGGTGCTGCTTTAAAACAAGGAAATTGTGGTGCATTATGTTGTAGTTGGTAGTTAATTACTGGAACCTATTGAGTTTTATTCACAGTGTGGTCTTATTCAAGTAGTGAGGGAGAGTATTAGACATATTGGCACCATGTAAAAGTGTTCAGGATGTTTTTTTCCCCCTGGGGGTCATCCTTTTGATTGGTTTTTCAGTTGATTTGGGCTTAGAAGGGTTCAGCATGGTAACAACCACTTGACTAGATCCTGGGCAATTCCTATAGCTGTTTGGTGTGGACATTGCAGCAGAAGTACTCAGCCTGCCAAAACAAAGCACCTAAATGCTCCACCCCACAGAAGTAACAAAATATCTCCTGGTAACTGTTCTCTCTCTCCATTTCCTGTAAATTGTTCTTGGTAAAATTTCCTTGTTGAAAGGAAAATGGAAAAGAGCTTTGTAACAGTAAATGGACAACTCTTCAACCATTGAAAGACTGTGTGATGATGCTGCTCCTTTGACAAGGTTATGCCATCCTTGGCTTTTTTCAGACAGGTTATAAAGACACAGGTGCTGAAAAGTGCAGGTTTGAAGAGTTTTAGGGCCATTTTGATTATAGCTTACAGAGACTGCCTCAGCCAAAAGGCTTTCAAGTCTTTTTTAATAAACACACTTGTACAATGAAATGGAATGGCCATTTCTCTCAGATCAGTTTTTTTTTCTCTGATTTGTTTAGTTTTAGCAGTCTGGCTGTTCACTGAAAGCAGTCAGTCAGTTTGAGGCTGCTGATCCAAGAAACAGCAACATGGAAGAAGGGGTTTCATGCCGAGTCCCTCTGCCATCTCTCTCTCCTGTAAGACCCTGTGTTTGATTTTACCTTTTTTGCCAAGGGGTGTTTATGGGGATTTTTGCAGGAGTTTGGAACAGCATTAAGTTGGGATAATATGTTGGGTTTTTGGATAGGTTAAGCTATCTGTATTCTGTTCTCTTTTGTTTGCGTTTCATTCCATAATCTTGCAAATAAATTCTGTTTTGTTTGAAACTAAGTGGTTAGGCCAGCTGCATCACTCCTGGAATATGCATATTGCACCTGCTTAAAACAACTAGCAAAGTTAGAGTCCGGTGTACTTTCTTGAAATGTTTTGACAGGGTCTGGCCTGGTCCATAACAACTGACAATCAGTGTACCCACAATGTCATGTCCTCATCAAATAGTCAAAAGGAGACCAGAGAATGGTGACCAGTGAAACTGAAGACTCTGATAGAATTCCCTGTTCATAAAACTAAAATGGGAAATCATGCGATTTCTGGGGATATTTAGGTCTTATTGGAAATTCGTCTTAGCTGCACTGCTAAGAGAGATATTGTGAAATTAGGCAAAGGTACTATGGTGAAAAGAGTTCCAAGCAGCTTTTGAGAAGCTGAAGGCAATCCTAATGAGTGTTGTTGGCTTTCTTGACTTTTTGGAACCTTCTTAAACAGCAGTTGATGCTAATGACATGTGGTGGATGCAGCTTTATTGCAAGATCATTAATCGGGAGAAGAGGCAGCTATTGGGCTACTTCTCTAAAAACTTTAAGTCAGTTACTTTCATTAATTCATGGGTTGAGGCCACTGTATTTTGCCAACCCCTAAGTGCCCAGTGGGCAGTTAATAGTCAACCATATTGCTGTGGGTTTGGAGTTGTACATAGGCCAAACCAGGTAAGAATGGCAGTTTCCTTCCCTAAAAGGATATTAGGAACCAGATGGGTTTTCTGACAATCAGCAATCGTGTGATTATCATTACACTCTTAATTCCAGATTTATGTTGAATTCAAATTCCATCTTTGCCATGGCAGGATTCCCCATAACATTACCTGGGTCTCTGGGTTAACAGTCTAGTGGTAGTGCCACTGGGTTGATGCCATAGTGGTAAAAGAAACCCTGGAATTGGTACTGGTTTTTAAACATTTTGCCACTTATATGTATTATTACAGTAAAAACTTTAGTTTGCATTGATTATAATCTTTTGGCCTTTGAGGAGAATGTTAAAACTCGATGTGTGATCATTTCAGTGGGCTTAATTCACCCTTCTAATAAAAGGATTGTTTGTATCACTGGAAAAGATAATGTAATTGCATGTACATTATCAAAATGAAATGATGCTGGACAAGCTTGGAAATTGACAAGATGACAAAAACTGTATAAACATTGAATAACGAATTGAGTGAAGTTGAATAAATGTAATTTTCTTGTGTTTTCATTATACATGTGTCATGTTTCCAGCATTTCATCTCCAAGGGTGGCGACTACATATAATTTTTGTAATATAAAACAGAGAAAAATGAATGCTTGGTTGCTGCTGTCTTTGAGAAAACATACAAGTTGTGCTTTTATTCAAACTTGAAGGTCAAAAATGGATCTGTGTAGCGTTGAGTAATTTGTTACACAAGGTTGTGTAGTTTTGAAGAAGCTGGATTTGATACGAAAACATAAATTGCTGGGAAAGCTCAGCAGGTCTAGTAGCATCTTGAAGAGAAATCCGAGTTAACGTTTTGGGTCCGGTGACCCTTCCTCAGAACAGGACTGGACCCGAAACATTAACTGATTTCTCTTCTCAGATGCTGCCATATCTGCTGAGCGCAATTTCTATTTTTATTTCTGATTTACAATTTGGATTTTTATCTGGATTTGAAACAGTTGTGACACAAGCTGACACCAGATGCCATTTGGTTGAAAAGCTGCTTGACAGCTGCCTATGGGTTTTTTAGCTGCTTTTTGTCGTAGATCTGAGAAGGGGCTCTTGAATTCGACCTCCAAAAAAGCCTGCGAGGAAAGACAAGCCTGTCTTACCTAATCCTAAAATGCTGTGAAAGTAAGATCTTTTAACTCTGGTGAAGACCTCGTCCAACTGGTTGGCTACCGAATCGAAGATTTCCTAACTGTGAATGACAACAATGTGATACTGCCAAAACCCAAGAACTGGGGGAGAGAGTCCACTGACTCCAGTCCTGTGGTTTGGGCTCTTGGCTAATATAATTTGTCACTTTTTGCCCATGTTTTCCAACTATGATATTTCTGCAAAACTATTTGTCTTACCTGTCCTATTTGCGGATGAATGTATGCATGCTTGAATTTAAAAGAGATGTAGTTTAAATTTGCATGAATAATTAAAAGTACCTTTTTTTGCACTGGTTAAATGAAATCTTGTTTATAATAAAGAAATATTTCTTTGTTTATTGTCAATCTAGTGAGAGGGTTTTGGTCTTTAATGGCAGTGAAAGTCAAGGCCATTAACCATCTTGGCAGTTTAACTGGTCATTCATGCACTTGTGGTGGCTTGTGTGTGGTAGGGCTTAATTACCAATGCAGTCCTCCCATCAGGAGAAAGTAAGGACTGCAGATTCTGGAGATCAGAGTCGAAAAGTGTGGCGCTGGAAAAGCACAGCAGGTCACGCAGCATCCGAGGAGCAGGAGAGTCGCCGTTTCTGGCATAAGCCCTTCATCAGTCCCCCCATCAGGTCATAACACTTCTCCATCTTGGTGCAAAATAAAATCCAAATCTTTTGCAAATTCTAGTTTCCTGTACTTTTTTCCAGTGCAACAATTCTACTGGGTTTCAGCACGAGACAGTACATGAATTTGGCACTTATTCCCTGTGGTTAAAAACGATGCAGTTCTTATGCTGGCAGGGCCTATGAGTTGTTGTGTCTCCCACCAATCCCCACTTGCACCCTGTTGTGAAAATTGGGTTTTAGATGTGTTACTTTTATCAGTTTTGTAAATGAGGTTCTCTTCAGACTTAAATTCGGTGCTTATTTTTTCTGCCTGTGGTCAGTGCTAATTTATGGTTTAAAAATTACCCATTGTGCATTGTTGAGCTGTGGGGTACTAGAAGTTTGTGGTTGTTCATAAATTGTTAAAAATAATGTTTGGCCAGGTGGTAATGATCAACTGTAGATGTTCAAGTAAACTCGTCTGACTGCAGATCTCTAGTTCTTGCTTACTAAGGTGTTTTGATCTGTGTTAAATAATTGTATCTTCTCACTTGGCTTTACATCTGATAGCAGGTACATGCTGTAAGAATATTTTTCAATGATGTTCCATTTCAAATTTGGAATAGAGCACGTGGGCAAAGCCCTACTGGGGGAGTGGAATAAAATATAGATTTGGCAGCAAGGTAGCTACAGGTTGAATTTTCAGCAAAATTCAAATTCTGACCTTACAGTCTCATTATGTAATATATTGGAGCTCCTAATGTACAGCTGCTTTATGAAGGCCACATTTGTAATTTTTGTGTGTTTTTTTTGATCCATTCTGAGATTGTTAAGTGAAATTATACTTGTAGCCTGTACAATACAATCCCTCCAGTGTGGAAGGAGGCTATTCAGCATTTACACTGGCCCTCTAAGGAGCATCCCACCCAGACCCACTCCCCTAACCTCTACTTCCTATGGCTAATCCATCTAGCCTGCACATCCTTCGACAACTTAGCATGGCCAATCCTCCTAACCTGCATATATTGGAACTGTGGGAGGAAACCGGAGCACCCAGAAGAAACCCACGTGGCCACAGGGATAATGTGCAAATGCTACACGGGCAGTTGCTTGAGGGTGGAATTGGACCTGGGTTCCTGGTGCTGTGAGGCAGCAGTGCTAACCACTGAGCCACAGTGCTGCAAGGAGGAATTTGATGTTTTCCAATTGGCTCCTGCATTTTATGCATGATAGGGAACTCAGTTCAAAAGTACTCTGTTGGCTATAAAGTGCTTTGGAATGTTCTAAGATTTGGAAAGTCGCAGCTTAAATGTTTGTTTTATTGTTTGTTGTTTTCATAATGATCAGTGTGTATTACAAGGGCGTAAAGTGCTGATTTGGGCCATCTTGTTTTTGATTTTCTGTTTAAAATACCTCTTATATTGTGGCAAACGGAAACATTTGTCTTGAATAATTTTCATTTTCATGTACTTGTTTAGTAAATCGCCAATTGGACTGAAAAATAATGAAGTAGATGATGAATGGAAGGCAGATGTATATGCATTCTTCCACATACAAAGCAACTATAACAAAACAACTATAGGCTATAGACAACTAAAAGGATTGCATAATGTCTAAACGAAAGATATTTGAAGTCTGAGGTTATCTTGACCGCCACAATGAAATTAGTTTTTTTTAAATGAATAAATGCCAGAACAGTGAGTTGCTGTCTGAATTCATTAATGTCACATGCACTTTCTGGTGTGTACATTTGAGTTACTTTTACACAGTAATTCGAATAGGAGAACAAGGTTTTTATTGAAAAGCAGCATACTTATATGTATAATAATCTGTGGAAAAAATAGTGTCACAATTTGGGTTTGCCCAAATACTAATCTTTAAGTAAGTTTCAGCTATTATAAAAACATCTTTGAATTTTCTACTACAAGCTAAGAGTCTCTTAGAATATTGAGAAAGATATCAATTGAAGACAATATTTGGTTACTTTACGCATAATGCCATTTTTTTCATTTTGTCAACAATATTCTTTAACCTTTTGCTAAATATAACTCCTGGGGAAGTGCTCTGGAATAGCAAGCAATTACCTTCCATTCTACGTGATGTATTATGCAGCAACTAAAATTTAGCAGAAAACCATTTTGAAATGATAGAAAAGTTGTGTGTTTTTGAATTAGCAGTAGAAACTTAACTTAAAAACACTAAGTTAGGACAATTATCAGAAGAAAATTATTCCCAAACTTCAAGTATGGAATGAATTGTTGGATCAGTGGGGGTAGGGAGAATGAGAGTTTAATGTAATTCTAGGCAATGTCAGAGAATTGCATTGAGAGAGTTGAAGCTTAGGGCCTTGCTGCCATACTGGTAATGCATGTTTTAAATTGGGAAATTTGATTCTCTTAGCCTAACTAGAATTATTTACCTGCAAACCCACCACCATCAGAAAAGAGCTCAATACATAAAATAAATTACACATTTATTTATATGATCTGGAGGTGCCAATGTTGGACTGGGGTGGATAAAGTTAAAAATCACACAACTTCCAGGTTATAGTCCAACAGGTTTATTTGAAAGTACTAGCTTTCAGAATGCTTCTCCTTCATCAGGTAACGAGTGAGGAGGTTGAAATTGGCAGTCTTTTGTATGGAGCACAAATTGGAAGCAAGCTCGGGTCATTGGTGTGGCAAAGTCAAACCCCACACCCCACCCTACAACTAATTCACAGGGAAATGCGAACGAACCCCAAATCCCACCTTAACTTACCAAAATGGAAACAGTTGACACAAGCACATATAAAACAGTCCGATCAACCAAATAATCAAACAATGCATATTACAGAGACACCCCTGGTAAAACAGCAAATAGCTCTCCCCTCCCACCTTCTGGCCATTCAAAGGCAGCCCACCCCTATACCCCTTCCTGCTTTCAGTCTGCTTTGACACACTTCCGACCACCCTAAGGACAACCCGTCTTGTTACCAGCCAATTTGTTTTTTTGTATTAACCAGTACAAATTTTTACTAACAAATAATTAACATGAACAGTCCTGTACAGGAAACAGCAATTTAAAGGGGAAAGAGGCCTGACCTACTGTGCTTTTCCAGCACCACATTCTCGACTTTGACCTCATTGCAACCACTACATCCATTGCTCTCTGAGTCCGAGGGCATAGACTGGTTCTTTTCTTTGTAGCTCCTCCTGGGGTGTTTTAGTATTGGGTCAGGTTCCTCTAACACAGTCTCTGATATGCATCGTGGCTTACCTCTTACATCCAGACCATTTAGGAAGAAATTCATTCTCCTCTTCAGTTGCCAAAGGTCTCAAAGTTGTGACATTCACTGTGTCCATCTCAAATTCCAAGGTATCTTCGACACTTAATGGAGAGGGAGAACCCACTGGTTTTGGAACAGTCAGAAAGGCTGTTGAGCCAGATACATTTTTGCTCCCGCACTGTTTGTGAGTTGCAACTTTCATTTGGTCCACGTACTTGTTCAGGACCATTACGCATACTGGAACGTTATATGTCACTAGTCTTGACCTTGCATTGACCATGCCTCTTACCCATGCAGGACCATTCCATTGGTTCCTACATCAAACTTTGTCGCCTGAAATAAACTGTCCCTCCTGCTTAGCGGGGTCTTGTGTCTGGCAGTGGCATTCCTGATGCCATGTCTTTCTGTGCCCTACCCCTCCATCATAATATGCTATCCTCAACTATGATCTGGTCTTTCCGGCTCAAAAAAGGTTTCTGTTCTGGTTGTGATATTCGTTTAGGTTTTCCCCATCACTACCAACTGTTTTTGCATCCAAAGTCTGATATTGTCAGCTGTGACTGAAAGTCTAGAAAATTTAAAACAATTACAGACTGTTCCCTTGGCAGTACAATTGGGTGGTGTATCTGCCAGCGGAAGCATCTCCATGCATCCACATTTGCCACTCAGCCTCCCAGACAGTATTCTAACTTGAAATATGCACTTAGTATTAGAGCCAACCGCTGAATTTGGCCTGAAGGTGTATGCAACTCCACCTTGTCGTCTTTAAGAAGACCTAGTAGGGGATTACGGATTATTATTATTACAAATTTCAATCCATAAAGATATTGGTGGAACTTCCTGACCCCAAATATTATTGCCAGACCTTCCATCTCTATCTGGGTGTGTCTACGCTCTGCATTAGTCAAAGTCCTGGATGCATACGTTTTGGACATTCCCCTCAATTGGACTGCCTATGAGCTATTGCTACCTTGATGCCAAAAGGGGAGAAATTGGATATCAATACCAGACCTTGCTTGGAATCATAGTGTGCCAACCCCTTAAAGAATGATAGCTGTTTCTTCACTTCCCTGAAATATGTGACCATGTCCAAAGCTGACCATTGTTTAAGAATTGACACAAAGGTGCCAGGATGGAGGCCAGGTTATGTATAAACTTTCTGTAATAATTCATTAGCCCAAGTAAAGACCTAAGTTCCAGTACAGATGTGGGAGCCGGGGCATGTTTGATTGCCCTCACTTTATCTTCTAATGGATGTAACCCAGCCTTGTTGATTCTGTTGTCCAAGTAGGTCACTTTGGGTGTCTGGAACACACATTTTTCCCATCTAAGGCATACACCAGCCTGGGAGGAACATCTAAGGAAGATGTCCAAGTTCTCTAAGTGCACCTTATTGGTCTTCCCTGTTACTTGAATTCATCTAGATAAATGGTGACCTGCATAGACCTTATAAAATATTCTCTATCTTCGGCTGAAAAATGGCACAGGCTAAGGCAACCCCATATGGCAGTCTTGTACATAGGTACATATCCTTATGGGTATCAATAATAGCGTACTTGTAGGAATCCTCAGTGATCTGCAATTGCAAGTATGCATGGCTCATGTTCAGCTTCCTGAAGGATAGCCCCATTGTCAGCTTTGCATATAAGTTTTCTATGTGAGGGATTGGGTATTTATTCAGCTGTGAAAAATCTCCACAAAGGTGAGCCAACCCACTGGGCTTCAGTATTCGTGCAACTGGTGCTGCCTATTCCATAAGTTTGATGATTCTTTCACTTTCCAGTCTTTTGATTTAATGGAATGTGTAGAAGCAGGCCATTTGGCTCATTGAGTCTACATTGAACCTCCAAAGGACATCCTACCAGGCCCACACCTGTACCCTTTCCCAGTAGCCCTACATTTCCCTTGGATACTACGGGCAATTTAATATGGCCAATCCCCTAACATGTGGGAGGAAACCAGAGCATCCAGAGAAAATCCATGCAGATACAGGGAAAACATGCAAACTCTGCACAGACAGTCACCCAAGATTGAAATTTGAACCCAGATCCCTGATGTTGTGAGTCAGCTGTGCTAACCACTGAGCCACTGTGCTGTCCCAATTTATGCAACTACTTTTACTCCTCAGGCAAATGGCATTTAGTGGGCCTTGCAGAATTGCTTCCTGGTCAACATGCATAGCGGCCTTGTCTGCTTTGATAGTTCCTTGACATTCCTGAAAAACGGCCAGACTTCACTCAGGCCACTATTTTCTTATTGAAAACTGTTGAGCCAATCTAGGTGAATCTTTCTCGACCAATTTTGCCCCATCAAGATTGGGCCTGAGTCTTTGTAACTCAACTAGCTGCTTCTCATAAGAGATCAAAACCAAAGTCGTACTCCTAATCTGAAAAGTTTGTCCAGTATAGGTTCAGACTGGCCAATGTCTTTTGTAAACTTAAGGGTTGGAGTCCAGAGTGAATTTTGTTAAAGACTGGTTCCGTGATCACTGAAACAACTCTGCCAGTATTGACCTAGTTAGAACCGCGCGACCATTTAATCAGATGTTTATTTTGACTGGTTATGATTTGGATGTTGTTCAGGAATTTAACTGTTCCAAATCGGATGTAGGTGGACTTATCCAGGAGAGAGCACACCCTGGAAGTGACATGTGCTGTCTTACTCAATTTAGATCTAATGGGACTCTTGTCGGTCACAAGTTCATATGCTAGCAACAGTTACTATGGCTTGGCCCGGATGCTGAAGAAAAGTTTAATTGTTTGAACGAGGCTTGCCTTTGTTTTGGGTTTTGCTGTGGGCTGACCTAGAGTCCCTCTGGTCAGCCTGTGTCGGTTGGAATTTATTTGGTTCCATTCTTGCTATTTCCAGTTGCCGGTTCTGGTTGTTTGTTGCAGTGGTCGGTATATTGTGTCTATCAATGTGTTTCTTGATGGAGTCCATGGATGAGTGCCATGCTTCTAGGAATTCTCTGGCTGCCCTCTGTTTGGTTTGTCCTATTATTGTGTTGTCCCAGTCAAATTTGTGGTCCTTATCGCCTATGTGTGTAGAAGCTTTGCACTCATCCATGGACTCCATCAATAAATACACTGACCTACACACAATATACCGACCACTGCAACGACAACTGGAACCGGCAACTGGAAACAGCAGGAATGGAACCAAATAAATTCCAACCGACACAGTACAGCAGCGCTTCACAGAAGGTTCCACAGCACTGAGGATGTCACCTAGAAAAGGGACGAAACATTTGCAAATTAAATTCCCACATGCCCACAACAGCTGCAACTGGCACGGGAGCTACAAATCTTTACACAAACCTTGACCATGATGACTGACCTCTTGTTATCGCATTTTTAAAGACTCTTATTTATCATATGACCCTTTACCTGTGAACAATCTACTCCAGTCAACTTTGAAAAGTTGTTGTCTCATACCATTAAAATTTGCCTTACTCCAATTAAAAATGTTAACTTTTATGGAAGGCTTATCCTCTCCCATAATTGTGTTAAAACAAATAGAATTATGATCACTGAGACCCAACGTCTTCCCTTATGTTATGGACCAGACCAGACTCCCTCAAAATATTTTAAGAAGTTGCCTTGACCCTAATGTTTTCTTATTTAAAAGGCAAATGTAAAGTTCTGTGTTCCAGATGCAATTTGACTGGTCTAACTACTTGGTGTTAAGCAAAACACACTGTATTCAAACACTGTAGTTAAAATACAACAAAAGGAAAAGATAAGAAAGAACCATGGATACTGTAAATCAGAAACAAAAACAGAAGTTGGTGGAAATACTCTGCAGGTCATAGCATCTGTGGAGAGAAATCAGAGTTAACGTTTTGGTTCGAGCGACTTTTCCTCGGAACTTAGAATAACTCTACTCTATTGGAAAACTGGACAGAATAATAAATACAGTAACTATTACAACTCAACTGTTCCAATATAGTAACATCCCATTAACACACCCCTTGGTAAAAGGACAAATTCAGAAATGAGATTTTTCACATGTAATGCCTACAGTAGAAAGAGAAACCCCAGCTTATACCTGTAACCGAGACAGAGGAAGAAAAAATAGCTTCTACTTCTCAAGAACTCCAGCAACTTCCGCCAAATCTAAAAGCTAAAAACCCCCTAGAAATTCTGGTCTGTGAGAACTGGCCACACCTATCCAGGTTACTTCTTTAGTTGCAACTTTTAAAAAAAACCAAGGCCTATAAGGTGCTTGGCACCTCTCATTCAATCTCTCTCTCTCAAAACAAACCAGGGCAAAATACACTTCTTAAAGCCATAGTGTCATTATGCTTACTATCACTTCAGTCACTTGCCCTACCTTATTAGCCAAGAGGTCATGTTTTGCTCCTTCTCTAGTTCTTGCAGTCAGACATAAGGTTTTACTTTTCTACCATCTCATACCTTCAAAGCTCCTTGACGTCCAATCAAAGCTAGATTGGGCTTGTCTATCCTTGTGAGAACACATTTACTATGAATCCACCCATCCCCTTAAATCTTGAGACTCTTTGAATGCTTTCCACTTCTCTGACACTGAGTTGCCATTGAGAACATGTTTCTAGATCATTTTTGCGACATGCTTAATAGAAATTTACCTTGCCTGATTTAGAACTCGGAATCCTGTTCTGTTTGTCATTTTCCGTAATCATGCTGAAATGAGCTGAAATGCCATCACTGTCACGAAAATGCTTTCACATTGCCACTTCTTTCATATATCCAACTTAATTCCCAAAACTGATTCTGGAACTTCACCCTGTCATGCTGGCCACCTACTTGGTCAGAAAGGTTCTCCTGAATGTACCTCGAATTGTGCTCCCTCAGTTTCTTCCACATTAGAACTATCCCAGTTAATATTGAAGTTGTTAAAATCCTCTACTACTACTTAATTTCTGTATTTCTTTTGTACTTCTCAGAGATATGTCTGCATATTTGCTCTTCTATTTCAGGTCGGGGTCTGTAGTATATTCCTAGCAGTGCTGCTGTCTACTTTTTTTCTCAGCTCAATCCACTTGGCCTCATTTGATTATTCCATTAACAAATAAATCCTCCTCGTAATGCCAATTGTAATTGTTTAATTGACCCCACCTCCCCTCCCCCCAACTGTACTCTCAACTAAAACCTGTAACTGCATGAATTTAAGCATATTTCTGTAATAGCTATGTTATCATAATTGCCAAATTCCCACCTGTGCTCTCAGCTTTCCTGCTTTATTTTCTATTGTTCTTGTATTGCCAGAGATGCTTATTGAGCATTGCCAAACTCTTCTTAATCTGAAGTTTTTGTTTCCTCTGCCTTCCCAGACTTATCCACTAATTTCTGTCTTCCATTTCAATTTCTAATTTTTTGTCCCAACTAAATCAACTCTTGGATCTCCATTTCCTGATCTAACTATAAGACTAGCAAAACATTCCAAACGGAATTCAGTCCTGCCTCTGTTCAGGTGCAATCCATCTGGCCTGTATCAGGTACATCTAACCTAAAGCCTGTCCAAAGAATCCACTGTGCTCCCTCCTGCACCACCAGCTTCCATCTATCTTCCTCCTCCTGTACTCACTTCTACACAGCAGTAGAAAGAATCTAAAGATTAACTACATTTGGGGTCTAGATTAGAGTGGTGCTGGAAAAGCACAGCAGGTCAGGCAGCACCCAAGGAGCAGGAAAATCGACGTTTCGGGCAAAAGCCCTTCATCAGAGTTGATTTTCCTGCTCTTCGGATGCTGCCGGACCTGCTGTGCTTTTCCAGCACCACTCTAATCTAGACTCTGATCTCCAGCATCTGCAGTCCTCACTTTTGCCTACATTTGGGGTCTTGCTGGCTAATTTCTTACCAGGCTCCCTCAATTCTGATTGCAGGAACACATCCCTTTTTTTTAAACATATTTCACTGGTTCAGTATGGATCACGACTTTTAGCTGTTCACCTTCCTCCCTCAGGATACTTTGCGGCCGCTCAATGACACCCTTAAACCTGACACCAGAGAGGCAATGCACCATTCTGGAAACACACTTACACACACACAGTACCATCTGCCTGCCCTCTGTTTGGCGGTTACCATGCCATCTCTCCCTGCGCATACCTAAGCTCTACAGTGACCACATCTATAAACATGCTATCCATGTAGCTCTCAGCCTCACATGGGAATTTGAGTGCATGCTCTAGTAACACTCTGCATTGCAAACTAGCTGTCCAGTCAACTAAGCTAATCAACCTCCTAAATTTTAATGGCAACAAGCCCAGTCTGTCTCTCCTAAGATAACCCCTTCATCCCAGGAATCAATCAAATGGACTAGTTAGCAAGATTAGATCACATGGAATACAGGGAGAACTAGCCATTTGGACACAGAACTGGCTCGAAGGTAGAAGACAGAGGGTGGTGGTGGATGGGTGCTTTTCAGAATGGAGACCTGTGACCAGTGGAGTGCCACAAGATCAGTGCTGGGTCCACTGCCTTTTGTCATTTTTATAAATGAATTGGATGTGAACATAGGAGGTATGGTTAGTAAGTTTGCAAATGACACCAAAACTGGAGGTGTAGAGGACAATGAAGCAAGTTACCTCAGAGTATCAGCTGGGCCAGTGGACTGAGCAGTGGCAGATGGAATTTAGATAAATGTGAGATGTTGTGTTTTGGAAAGACAAATCAGGACTTAATGATAAGGTTCTGGGAAATGTTGCTAAACAAAGAGACCTTGAGTGCAGATTCATAGTTCCTTGAAAGAGGAGACACAGGCATCAGGATAGTGAAGAAAGCATTTGTATGCTTGTTTTATTGATCAGTGCATTGAGTTTAGGAGTTGGGAGGTCACATTGTGGTTGTACAGAACATTGCTTAGGCCACCTTTGGAATACTGCATGCAATTCTCCTCACTATAGGAGGGACTTGGAAGGGTTCAGAAAAGATTTATAAGGATATTGCCAGGGTTGGAAGGTTTGAACTATAGGGAGAAGCTGAATAGACTGCAGCTATTTTCCCTGGAGTATAGGAGGCTGAAGGGTGACCTTATAGAGGTTTATAAAATTATGATAGGGTAAAGAGACAAGGTCTTTTCTGGGGTTGGGCGAGGGGGGTGGTGGAGTCCAAAACTTGAGGGCATAGGTTTAAGATGAGAAGAGAAAGGCTTAAAAGGGTCGTAAGGGGCAATGTTTCATGCAGAGGGTGGTGCGTGTATGGTATGAGCTGCGAGAGGAAGTAGTGAGGCTGGTAAATTATAGCATTTAAAAGGCGTCTGGATAGGTATATGAATAGGAAGGGTTTAGAGGGATATGACATAATGATGGCAAATAGGGCTAGATTTATTGAGGATATCTAGTTGGCATGGATGAGTTGGACCAAAGGGTCTATTTCCATGCTGTACATCTTTATGACTCTTTGAGGTCAAAAGCTCAGTTTGAAGATGAATAGACTGCCAAAATTTGAATTGCATGTGACGATGTTGAGATGTTCATTATCCATGGAAAATTTGTGATCGGGCTAAAGACAGTAGGTTTGGTCTTTCTAATGCTGGCTGGAAGAAGTTTGGGTTTCACCCAAGGCTGGATGTTATGTAAATAAAGGCAGTGGCAGTGTATTATTGCCATGCTAACAGAAAATCTATAACATAGTCGCTACAATTTTTAATCAGATAAAGTTATTGTCCAAGCAAACCACGTAATTCCTCCATTTTGATGCAGCTATAGCTTAGGTATATCTATTTGAAATATTGCATTAATTTGATTATTTTAATGGAAAGTTAATCCTATTTTGGAATATTTTATGGTGATTAATTTGCCAATTCATTTTTGAGGTTCTGCGTTATTCAGTATAAACTGTACAGCTTCAGTAGCATGTTTCTCATAATAATCAAGTTCTGGACTACAAAGCAGATTGTAAATATCCAGTAACCAACAATTAAAATGCTGCTTTGGAGAACTGTGCTCATTTTATGCTTAGTTGTAAATGCTGTTTAAAAAGCATGCATGATCCTAAGGTTTATAAATAGAAGCAGTGAGGATAAAAGCAAGGAAGTTACTTCCTTTGCATCAAATACTTGCATCAAATGGACTATTATGTTCAACTCTCGGCCCATTCTTTAAGTGGGGACGTCAGACCATTAGGGGGCAGAGATGATTAAATAGGGTCATATCAGGGCTGGAAAGCTTCACTAATTTAAGCAGGAAACACGAAAATAAGTATCTTTCAAATGTCACCTTAAGCTTTTCTGTATTAAAGAGAAATTCCTGGGAGGTGACAATATTTTCAAGGATGCTCGAAAAGAAATCTGAGATGGTGTTAGTCATTAGGGCACACAAAATATGCATGTTTTGGTGTTTTCTGCTTAATAATGTTACTATTACTGAGTGGATGTGGTGATGGAGACTTATTAAGAGTAAGAGATGGAAAGGGAGAAGCAAGAGGTTGCCACCTATTCAGTTGGTATTTGACTAGTTCATATAATCATCCAAATAGTGACGCTTGATGGCAAAGCCTCTGGTGGGTAATTTAGTGGTGGTCAGTGATCTTGAACTGCTGGTGAAAGAGACGGAAAGAATGTTAGCAAGGTTAGACTTTCAAAGCCCATCCTGCGAGACATTGATTGGGACAGTTTAATTGTGCTCTTAATGACTTATTGTTGACTGCCATGGTGACCTATCAGAAAAACATGACAAAGGCACAAAGTCTATTCCTGGATTTATTTAAAAAGGATTTTCAAAAAAGTGTTATTGCAGCAAGAGAGAAGGGTGGTTAAGTAGTACTGCCATGTTGGGTTAAGAATTGGGGATGTGGCTAATACCAAAGAGGAGACAGAAAAAAGGTAGCATAGCTAAGGGGAAGGAAGGAAACTAAATGCCAAAGTAGGGTTAAAAATAAGAAAATGAGATGGAAAATAGGATGGTGAGAAGTGTCTGACATATGCAATATAGATTGTAGAGTTTAGATTTTAAAATATTGGCATATTAATGGATTATTTTCGAAAAGGATTTTTAAAAAAATATCTAAGTCAGACAATTCTTCTGGAACATTGACCTAATCCATATATGTGTTAGACAGCAGTGACTCCCAGGATTGTTAATGGAAGATTGTCTGTACTGTACTGGTTTACAACACAGCAAGTAAATAATGAAGGCCATTAGCCTGTTTTTGGTTCAGGATAAAAAAAATAATTTTAAGGTCCTTTCCTTCTAGAAAGGAAGGACAATTCAGGGAAAGCACAGTTACCTCAGTGTGAAAGTTTTGTTTGTGTAACTTCAAAACCAGGACTGTGTTTTTATAAATCTGTAGATTATTAAAAGCCAAGAGTGGATAAGTTTTTCGTTTTGGGAATATTCACATAAGTGGATTTCACAATTCACAGAAAAGACCTGAGAAGAATTCAGTTGAACTTAAAGATTTGATATGGAAGGCTAATTTCTCCTCGTTTGAATCTCCAGAATGCATAGTGTTGGAAGACTAGATGAGACTTTGTTTTATTTTATTTGAGATCTTTCAGAACAGTTTCCATATTTCAATAATTTAGTTTGTTTTTTTTCTATGATATAAACCTCTGTTAAAGAAAGTTTGCAGCCTTACATATTGTGTTTCAGTGAATGGGCACATGTTAATTAAAATAGATAAAACAGGTCAAGCCTGATTTCATTTTTTTTATCAGACTTTTTTCTTGTTCATTCTTGGGATGTGGGTGTTACTGGCAGGCCTGCGTTTATTTGCCCATCCCTAGCTGTCCTTGAGCAACCTTGAAAAGAGGTGCAGTAGTAGGTCTTTTGGGCCTGCACCACCATTTGTTACCATGGCTGATTATGCAATTTCAGTGTCTTACTCCTGCTTTCTCACTATACCCCTTGATCGCTTTAGCTGCAAGAGCCACATCCAGCTCTTTTTTGAATATCTCTAATGAACTGGCCCCAACAGCTTTCTGTGATAGAGAATTCCACATATTTGTAGCTCTCTGAGTGAAAATATTGTTCCTCCTCTCAGTCCTGAATGCCTTACCCCTTATTGTTAGACTGTGACCCCGAGTTCTGGACATCCCCAATATTGGGAACATGTTTTCCGCATCTTGTCTGCCCAGTCCCATCAGGATTACAAACATTCTTCTAAATGGTGGTGACGAGCTGCCTCCCTGAACTGCTGAAGTCCATGTTCTGTGCATCGTTAGGGAAACATTTTTCCAGGATTTTCACATAGTGACAGTGAAGCAACAATGATATAAGTCAGGATGTTGAGTTTCTTGGAGGGAAATTTGCAGGTTCCCATGTATCTGCTGGAAGATGCCACCTTCTAGATCGAAGTGGTCGTGGGTTGTGAAGGTGCTTTCTAAGGATGTCTGGTGAATTTCTGCAGTGCATCTTGTAGATAGTACAGACTGCTGTTATTGAACGTCGGCGGTGGAAGGAATAGATGCTTGCGGATGTGGTGCCAATCAAGTGGGGTGCTTTGCCATGGGTGTTGTTAAGGTTCCTGAATGTTGTTGGCGCTGCACCCATCTAGGGCAATGGAGAGTATTCCATCACATTCCTGACTTGTGCCTTGTAAATGATGGACAGGCTTTAGGGAGTCAGAGGTAAGTTATTCACTGCAGTATTTTTAGCCTCTGACCTGCTCTTATAGCTACAGAGTTAATGTGGAGTTGGAGTTTCTTGTTAATGGTAATTGCGAGGGTGTTGTTAGTGGGGGATTCAGAGATAGTCACACCACTGAATGTCAAGCGGTGAAGGTCAGATTGTTTTTTATTGGTGATGGTCATTCTCTGGCATTTGTGTGGCATGAATATTACTTGCCACTTGTCAACCCAAGTTGGAATCATTTCACCTCGTGCAACTTTCAGCCCATCATTTTGGTAAGTTTGCAATTTCCAATTATGACTGAGAAAAATATTTCACATGAACATTGTTTCATCGATAATTGGCATTTTCCACTGTTCCCTCAAGTTTGCATTTTCAGCAAAAGCTGCAGACATCATACAATTTGATTTCCTCTTAAAGATTATTTGATGGATTACTAAAGTTTTCTTTCAGAACTTAAGCTTCATGTTGCCAGTTGGATTGTGTTGAGTAATTAGATTAATATCATGATCTGAGATTAATGATTAACCTTGCCTTAGAGTCATAGAATCATAGAGATGTACAGCACGGAAACAGACCCTTCATTCCAACTCGTCCATGCCAACCATATATTCAAACTAATCTAGTCCTACCTGCCAGCACATGGCCCATATCCCTCCAAACCCTATACATATACCCATCCAGATGCCTTTTAAATGTTGCAATTGTACCAGCCTCCACCACTTCTTCTGGCAGCCCATTCCACACACGCACCATCCTCTGCGTGAAAAAGTTGCCCCTTAAGCCTCTTTTCTATCTTGTCCCTCTCACCCGAAACCTATGCCTTCTAGTTCTGGACTCCCCCACTCTAGGGAAAAGACTTTGTCTATTCACCCTATCCATGCCCCTCATGATTTTATAAACCTTGATAAGGTCACCCCTCAGCCTCTGACGCTCCAGGGAAAACAGCCCTAGCCTATTCAACCTCTTCCTATAGCTCAATTCCTCCAATCCTGGTAACATCCTTGTAAATCTTTTCTGAACCTTTTCAAGTTTCACAATATCCTTCCGATAGGAAGGAGACCAGAATTGCATGCATTATTCCAAAAGTGGCCTAACCACTGTCCTGTATAGCTGCAACATGACCTCCCAACCCTTGTGCTCAATACTCTGACCAAGGAAGGAAAGCATACCAAGTGCCTTTTTCACTATCCTATTATCTGCGACTGTACTTTCAAGGAGATATGAAACTCCTTACCACACCAAGGTCTCTTTGCTCAACAACACTCCTGAGGACCTTATCAGTAAGTGTACAAGTCTTGCTAAGGTTTGCTTTCCCAAAATGCAGCACCTCGCATTTATCCAAATTAAACTCCATCTGCCACTCCTCAGCCCGTTGGCCCATCTGATCAAGATCCTGTTGTAATCTGAGGTAACCTTCTTTGCTGTCCACTACACCTCCAATTTTGGTGTCATCTGCAAATTTACTAACTATACCTCTGAAGCTCACATCCAAATCATTTATATAAATGACAAAAAGTAGTGGACCCAGCACTGAGCCTTGTGGCACTCCACTGGTCACAGGCCTCCAATCTGAAAAACAACCCTCCACCACCGCCCTGTGTCTTCTACCTTTGAGCCAGTTCTGTATCCAAATTTCTCCCTGGATTGCCTTGTTACACAAACTTGGTTTGAACTAACTTCATTCCTAGTTTGTTCCTTAATATATTGCACCAGGGAAATATCACAAAAACATTATATGAAATTCTAGATCATTCTTTCACTTTGGTCTAAACTCCCTCATATTTATTTATGTGTTTGGTATGAGCTCCAATAGCGTCTCATTTAATGCTTTGACAATCGTATAACAATTGTCAGGGGTTCTACAAACCGCTCCCACCAATGATTTTCTGACCCTTAGCATTCCTAATTTCTATCCATACTGATTCTATCTCCTAGCTTTGTCACTAATTCACTTAGGAAACCTTTGCATCCTATCTGGATGCATCAAAGCGTAGTATAGCAACTACTCTTCCCAAGACCACAGCAAATTACACAGTCCTGTACACTGCCAAGTCCATCATGCACACCAATCTTTAGCCTATGCTTCTTGCTGGCTGGAAAAACATACAGCATAATCGAAGATCCTTCCCACCCTGATTTATACTCTCTTCCACCCTCTTCCATCAGGCAGAAAATACAACAGTTTAAATGCACGTACATGTACTTTAACAGATTCAAGACTAGCTTTTTCTCCACTGTTTTCAAACTTTTGAACAGACCTCTCAAATGTTAATTCTGATATCTCTCTCTGCCCATTTTCTGCGGCTCTAATACTGTATTCTGCACTCTGTTTTGTGGGCGGCAGGGTGGCACAGTGGTTAGCACTGTTGCCTCACAGCACCAGAGACCCAGGTTCACTTCCTGCCTCACGCAACAGTCTGTGTGGAGTTTGCACATTCTCCCCATGTCTGCGTGGGTTTCCTCCGGGTGCTCCGGTTTCCTCCCACAGTCCAAAATTATATACTAAATTGCCGGTAGTGTTAGGTGAAGGGGTAAATGTAGGGGAATGGGTCTGGGTGGGTTACTCTTTGGAGGGTCGGTGTGGACTTGTTGGGCCGAAAGGCCTGTTTCCACACTGTAAGTAATCAATCAATACACTTGCTATGATACAATCTGCCTGTAGACCATTCAAAACACCACTTTTCACTGGATCTTAGTAAACTTGGCAACAATAAGTCAATCAATTAAGTATGGCTATGACTCCTCCCTTGCCACCCTATCTGGCTTTACAAAACATAGTGCTTCTGGAATATCTATTATCTGATCTTACTGCCATTGAGTCAATTAATAAGATTTTAAGTCAGTAGATCCCCCTTGATCAATAGAATCTTTAAATAGAGTGATCATCTTCTGAATAGATGCAAAACAGTGAAGATCTGTTGTCTTTAACTGGTCTGGCTTACATGTGACTCCAGAACCATGTCAGTGTAGTTGACACTTAACCAGTGATGCCCTTAACCCATGATCAATCAAGACAAGACATGGGAGAAAGTGCTCTGGAAATTGCAATTTTAGCTCCAGTATTCTGGGACTTGGGCTGGGTGACCCTGGAATGATTGTAGACACACTGGGTGCAAAGATGGACTGGATGGATGGCTTGTCTCCATGCACCAGGATGGTAATGAAGCTTGATTTTACTTTGTTGCTTTTCATATCTCTTTGTATCCCCCGTCCCCACTCTCTGGATGTAACATCCAAGCTGTTTTCCACTACACAGCCTCCATAGCCCCATGCCAATATGGGGCATGCTCATCCATGTCCCCTAATATATTTCATGCCAATGTATGTCCTCCACATCTAGCCCACCCCCACAATGATCTTTCAAAATGTTTGATGTCACGTTCAGAGGCAAGATGTTTTGATTTCAGCTTTCTCCACATTTTGCAAATGTCTGGGTCTAAGATTGATTTCCAGTTTGCCCACAAGGAGAAAAACAGTGACCAGTTGTACAGAGGTTATTAGAATACTGGATACAGCTTAAAGTGACACTATTTACATTCCTGTTCAATCTCAGCACTAATTCACTCTATTAGTTCACAGTGTCATAGGCTTGAGGAACATGGTCAGCAGATATTCTCCTAACAGGAGCAACCTGCACTAAAGGTGAACTGTGCACCAAAAGTACACATTTTGGGTAGAGCTTAACAGGGCAGGAGAGACCAAAGAATTTCAGCTTTTATATTCAATTGAAAGAGACAAAACCACTAAAATGTATTCTCCTGCTACTGACGACTGAATAAAAGCAGTCCTTCTGGTGAGGGAAAGAACAATGATGGATGGCAATGAGAGAATTCAAGTGGTTTTCCAAATTCTTCCAGTCAGTCACCCTCCCACTGCCAGTTGTCCAGGCCACCAGGCATGGAATATTCAATAATGTTACTTGCTGGCATGAGGGCAAGAAATGCAAATTAGGAAGTGACCTGCATGAGCATGTTGAAATTAGAAGTACTTTAGTTGTTAATTCATGATTGAGATTATGATGAATGACCAGGAAAGACCAAGCTGGAGTAATTTGGTATCTGGAGGGCAGAGGGTCTTGTTGCTTGAATCCTCTTTTCTTGCTGTGCACTTCACACCTAAGTACACACCCAAGTTGCGATGAGAGGCTGATTGATAGCGGGAAATTTTGATTGTGAGGATAGCTGTCAATTTCAAGGTAATTAGGGTGAGCGCTGAAAAAGCACAGCAGGTCAGGCAGCATCCAAGGAGTAGGAGAGCCGATGTTTTGGGTGGAAGTCTTTCATCATGAATGTGGGCCCACATTTCTGATGAAGGGTTTATGCCTGAAATGTTGACTCTTCTGCTCGTCGGATGCTGCCTGACCTGCTGTGCTTTTCTAGTGCCACCCTTCTTGACTCTGATCTCCAGCATTTGTGTTCATCATATTCTCCTAATTTCAAGGTAATGTTGTTACTGAGATTCATACACTGCAGAAAAAAAACTATATGGAGTAGTTAGGACTTGATTTGAATTTCCTTCTTAAGTTACTTCAGTATTATTTTCAGAGTGCTAAAACTGTGGAGCTGCTTACATTCTTCAGTCCTCTAAAAGATTATCATCTAATCCTGTATTGTGTGTGTCCTGTGTTCTTCACCAAGGCTGTTACATGTAGATTTATCATAAAATTAAAACAAAAGAAAAAAAAACCCTTCACAGTGCTGCTCCTGCTAATTGCTACAGGATGGCTCTTCAAACTTGGGCAAATGGCATCGGGGGGAAGGACAGTGTTGAGCAGAAGGTAATGTTCTATTTCCTGCAGATTTTCTTTGATGGATCCAGAATCATCTCAAACCGCTTTGGCATTTCTGATAATGTTTTCAGTCCGGTAATTTAGAACGATGTGTGACTTGCAGAAATGGCATGAATAATATATATGAAATGCAACTACATCTGCTGCATGCCATGGCAAATGAGCAGGGATGAGGGACTAATGGATAACTCTTTCAAAGATGCAACTTCAACATGATGGACTGATCGGGTCTCCTTGTATACTTATGATTCTGTGATTTTATAAGAAGCTAGATTTATCCTGCAAAATATGATTTATGTTTCAGGTCCCATGTCCTCTTTAGTATATTCCCCAGTATATTTCATATTTATTTGGTTAATGAGGAAAAGGCATCTGGATTAGATTTTGGATTCCACTCATATCTTCGCAGTGATGGAGCAGCATCTGATGACTGGTGTGGGAAATTTCTAGTTTGCGGGAGAGCAACCCAATATCATGACCACTCAAATATTACTGTTCTACCATTTAAAAAAGTGACATGATGAATGGATTAAAGGATGGTGTGTATTTAGAGAGATCATAACTGTAATGAATTGATAATGACCATTATTTGTTTAAACGGCTCAGTTGTATCAATAATGATCTGATTCTGTTTTTTAAAGAAAAAAACCTTTTAAATTGTTTCCATATGAATAGAAAGTGACCCTGACAGAGCTGACTTAAAGCTGTAAACTCAGACTCCAAATCTCACTTTTCTATGGAACATGTTCCATCAATTTGTTAGTTGTACGAACTTTGAAAACCCTACATGCGTTTAGTTCTACAAAATTAATCACTGGGAATCTATCTTTGGACTGATCCTGAAAGGCATTTATGATACATCTTTTACAGATGTTTTCTATTCATAGTTTGTCCATAAAGCAGATTATGCCAAATATTGTTTGCATTGCATTGGTTGGCTTGTTTGGAACTTCTTACTGATCAGGGTAGTGGACTATGAAATTATGGGTTGTTTTCCACTGGATGTACACTGATCAGAAAGTAAGTTATTATCCATATAGTCTGCTTGACTAATACAATTAGTCACTTAATACAGCAAATGCAGTGTCCTAACCCAGTTGTTTGAATGGTCATTTTGTAGAGAACAATTTTCAGTATTTTCTGAAATTCAATATTTTCTTTCTTAGAATAACTGGATTTCTAATTCTGGCTGCAAGTGTTGAATTAATGTAAACTAATTAATATTATAAATAACATCTGCAATGCTTTTCTTTGTACAAAGTAGGAATAAAAAACCCAAATCCAAGTTCTTCTTAAAATACAAAATTACTAAGTACGAGGGACGGTTGGTGCAGGACTGAATAATTGCATGCAAACTCTATATGGGACTAGGCTTGCTGGTGCATATGCTGAGGTGTTCTCAGTTACTGAGTTACTTATTACTGGTACTGAAATTACAACATCTTCCTTGCGTAAGCTTTGGTCAAATTAGCATTCTGGTCTTGGTTTCACTGTGTAATAATTGGCATGTTTAGAGAAGTATGATATTAAGTTTGTAGCAGGTTTCCATCTCTCATCTGCTCAGAAGAGAACCCATGTGATGATAGTTGAATTTCAATGGCGATGACATGAGTGGGAAGTAGGCAATATTAAATCTGGTATCTCCCTTAATTTTAATTCCAGGTTCCTCTTTAATGCCATTAATGATAGAGAGACCAGTGACAATCTGAATTTTTTTTCATTTTTGTCTACGTTGATAGTTTGCCTTTTGTGCAGTTTTTGAGTTCTGCAGCCTGTTCATCCAAAATTTGTTTCCTACAGAGCTCAGTAGTTCTGAAGAAAGATCACTGGACACAAAATGTTAACTCTGTTTTCTCTCCAGTGGTGCTGCCAGTAATTCTCCAGTAATTCCTAATTTTGTTTCAGATTTCTAGTATTGGCAGTTTTTTTTTGTCAGTAGTTTGATGCTATTTTTCTGATTAGTATCCTCATTTGATTTTTTTTATCTCTGCTTCACCAGTTTTGATTTTCTTTTGTCGGTTACAGAACATTGTGATTGGTCAAGTGTCACAGAAAATTACTGATACTCAGTGCTGTATTTTCCAGGAGATGTATGCTATATGCAAGTCTTAAAATATTGCAGTAGTTAAATTTCTCTTGTCGCTTATGCATGTAACGTGATGTACCGAAGTTGATTTTTCATATATCGCCTAAAGGATTAGGCCACTGTGTTGATGCTTGTGTTGCACAACTCCAATCAAAGCTTATCTAATTCTATGTGCCTTTTGAGGCGCTGATGCATTATGACTGTGGATAAACCACTTCTCATTCTATTTTTTGAGGCAGTTGCATTTTTGCCAGAGTCAGTGGATATTCATCCTGGCATTTGATAGCTTGAGGTGTTTTGTAAGTATGCTGATACTTGCTCCTACATTTGGCTATTCCTCTCTGTCAACTGGTGAAAGAGTTCAGGAGTGATTTCTTCAGCTAGTTTGTGGCAGAGATTGATGGTTATTCTGTTTTGCCTCTTTTGATACAGCAAGTTTTCTTGCTGACATCCGAATGCTTGTCACCATTGTTTTCCAGCTATATTTCTACCTAAGGTACTGTAAATATTATAATGCATTCATTGACCATACCATGTACAATGTGTTAGTGTGGTCAAATAAATTTCTATTGCCTAGCCACGTAGACAGCTGTGCCAACACTGTTTAAGCCATTAGTTTAAATGAAAGTTGCACAAGACAGAAATAAATGGATGAGAAATGTTCCATATTTACTTAACAAACCAATGCTACCAACGTTCGTAGTCAGTTAGCTCAGTTGGCTGGATGATTGGTTTGTGATGCTGAGTGACGCCAACATCATGAGTTCAATTCTTGCAGTGGCTGAGGTTACCATGAAGGACTTTACTTTTTAATGCCTCTCCTTGCCTGAGTTGTAGTGACTCTCCAGTTAAACCATCATCAGTTGTGTGACTCCAATGAGAGAGGAGCCATATGGTCTGGTTGGACTGTGATGACTTTACCTTCAGGGGATTGGTTAGCTAAGTTGGTTGGATGGCTGGTTTGCAATGTGGTGTGATGCCAACAGTATGGGTTCAGTTTGCACAGCGGCTGAAGTTACCAAAAAGGACTCCTCCATCCTCTTATTAGGCCATCCTCATATTAAGCCATTACTCTCACTCTAATGAAAGAGCAACCCTGTGGTTGGTTAGGATTGTGCTAACTTATACTTTACATTTACCAGCATTTTCTAGAGGATTGGATGTGATATAGAAAAAACATTAAAAAAAAACCTTGTTGAGGAAATGTTGCAAAGACAGTTCTAATTATAGGGCAGTTAGTCTAATGTCAGTATCTTGTATGTTTAATCAGGGAAACAAATCGACAGGCACCTTGGAAACATTTTAGTTAATCTAGGAGAGCCAGTACTGATTCATAAAAGGCAGATCATGCTTTGCTAACCTAATTGAAACTTTTTGATGAAGTGATGAAGATGATTGGTGAAGGGAATGTGGTTGATGAGTCCTGTTGCTTAACTACAGAAGCAGTGAGTTGTGGTATTTTTTTGGACTCGTGTGTAATGTTCCTTAGGGACAGCACTAGCACCATTTTCTGTTGCTGTATGCCTTGGATCTTTGAATATGGACTGAAATTCAAAATGTGCTGATGTTACGAAACTTAGGTGTAAAAACACTATGGCCTTAACAGATGTATTTTATCCTTGTTTTTAATGAAGCGAGGTTGAGACAGAGGTATTGAGTGGTCTGTTCCAAGCCAATAAAGTAAACAGCTTGTCAGGCCTTGGTTTCTTTTTAAGTTGGAACAATCGAAGGAGCATGAATGGGTGGTGTCAAGATCCCACAAAACCAGGATTTTAGTTTAATTTTCAATAGTTGCTGGAGTCTTAAAGCTGGATGTGGAAGCTGTTATTTGTCTTTCTGTTACATCTAAAAGCTTGGGTTCTCTCTGCTGCTAGAACTGCATGTGAGACAATCTATTTTACTGAACGTGCCTTTGCCAAGGGTGTGTTTATGGGATGATGCTATACTGGAACAGTTACCATTTAGTCATTAAATCTATTATTCAATTAAGTTTTCTAATAAAGTAATTCCAATTCTTTTTTTTTGTTTGTAATTTAACTGTAGTGTAAGAAGAAAGTGTGTTTTGATTCAAGCCTGATAGTTTGACCAAACAAATTGCATCTAAAGCATAACACCTTTAAAAATAGGGAAAGGCTATCTTCTTAATATACTTTTTAATATACTTTTTTAATATAACTCTTAATATACTTAATATATTTCTTAATATATGGACTGGGCCATAACAAGAGGAGTGGCAAAGAATGAGAATTATACAAATTGTCTGCAATAGGACATGAATTAACGAGCACTGTGCACTGGCAAATGACCATTATATTCAAAGATAAGGAAAGACTTTGATATTTTGCAAGGAGAGGAATGTTTCTAGGAACCTTTGCAACTGCTCATTATTCCAAAGAGCTTTATAACTATTGAAATCCTTTTCTTTTGAAGTGTAGACACGTAAGTATTGTATGAAATAGCAGTAAAGGCTTATTGTGGAACAAGATATAATAGTCTAAATCCAATTCATAATTAGGATCAGAAGTGTTATGGACTGGGAAAGGAGGGCACCTTTTTTATTGATGGATTATATATTGGCCGTAACGTAGGTATCTGTTTCATTTAACTGATCTCAGTTGCTATATCATCAGGCAAATACTGTAAATTGGATTTATTATGAGAAACCCTGTGTTCTTTTTATAACACCTTGATTACTGCTAGTTATTTGCTGCCAAGTGTTCCCCTACCTCCGATTATTTGTTTGCACTGCTTCATTTATCCAGAATCGGATCTAGCAGCACATCCTTCTTTGAGGGACACTGTTTGGTAAACCATATCAGTTTTGAATGTTTTCTAAAATATTCTTAAAACCCATCCCTATTTTTCTCAAACTTCTCCCTTAGTTTATCTCTAGATAGTTTATATCCTTCATAATTACAACATTCTCTATAAATTGCCAAAAATGTTTTGCCCTTGTTATCTTAACCTTATTTGGTGGTCTGACATGTCTTCCCAATGTGGTTTGATCCTTTATTATTTCTTAATCTATTCCAGACACTGTCTGAGTACCACCATCAAGTGAACACTTCTTTTTATTATGGCTTAAATTATATCTTTAATAATAGTCTGTTCTTATCTATATTTACTTTCTTCCAACATCTGAAAATTTAAAAACCAATAATATTTAGTTCCAAAAAAGTAGTATTGTTGCTTTAAATTCTAATTAGTGACTCTAGTTCCTTAACATTATGTCTAATACCTGGGTGTCAGTCTTGGCTCAGTGGTTTCATTCTTCAACCAGAAGATCCAAACCCTATACCTGAGAAGTGAGCATATCATTCTTGCTGACTCTTCACAGTGCTAAATGAGTGACCATTTTTAAAATGTGATATTAAATCAATGCCCAATTTGTTCTCCCTTTTAAAGGAACAGTATACTGAATTAAAGAGGAGTTTGGGAGTTCCAAACTCCCAAGTCCCATTCACATGTCATTCACTGTGCATGCTGATTTACGTGGGCTCCAGTTTCAGCAATACATGAGCTGAGACCGTCCGCAGGCCAGATGTTGTTATGCCAGTATAGATTGGTTGTGCATGAGAACCCTGCTTAATCTCCATTGTAGCACACTCAAAATGAATTGCCTGGGAAGTTGAGTGTTTTGCTTTGTGCAATTCCACAGAGGTTGAAATCATCTGAAAGTCTCCATTTAAATTGGAGAATTCAGAGGTTTCCAAATAAATTAAGTGAAATAGTTACTCAGGAAAAGTTAGACTGTTAAATTCATATCTGCTTTATGTATGTCTGCTACCAAGTCTAGCCATACAAACTTGAGAGAGATATTTTCATTAGTCTGGCCTGTGACCTCAATGTCTTTCAAACTACCATTAGCAACTGTGCCCTCAGCTGTTGAGGTCAGGGTTCGACTGGATAATATGGAGCAATTTTTAAAAAGTAAGTATTGAAGTACGCAACGTCCTAAGAACCACAATAATGTTTTTCAAATTTTAATTGGCTGTGTTTACTGACCCTGACACATGCGCGTAATTTTGGGATGATGTAGTGGGGTTGTGTGCTCTTTTTGTTGCAGTCACCCTAACCTGGCTTCTGGGACCTTTTCCTTCTTACTCAGTGGGCTTCCCCGACCAGTGCACATCTGTGATACCCTCTTCCCACTACTGAAGCCCAGTTAAAAATCATGTGCTTCTCTGGCCATGCACAGTAATGCATTTGCACAATACACCAGTGCTAGGAACTGTGTATTTCTCGATGAACATGTATGCGTAGTTGCCCGTAATTGTCAGTGCCAGCAAATGCTGCCATTTTAATACTGATGAACAAGTGTAAAGCCCACATCCTTTACAGTTTATTTGTTTGGAGTTTAAAAATCATGCTTACTGTAGCACATTGTGAGTTGTGTTTTGGAATGTTGCAAAAGCAGACCTGCAGAGCCGATGGATTCTGAATCAAGGGAAAACTACTTGACATATCTGATCAGGAGCTAATCAGAATGATTGTACTTGTATAGGGCCAGTGCAGCAAAGGATCACACAGCTTGCAAAGAGAAAGCATCAAAAAAAACGTTGCCTCTCCGTGCGTGCAGGTACCGGAAAGTCTCCAGTAAACAGCTAGTTGCTTTCCACACACCTTTCTCTACGAATCCCCTATTGAAGGATGAATAAAACACCTTCACAGACTTGGAAAGGATAAATTCCAGTGAATGAAAGAGAGCATCAGTGTGCAAATAACCTTGTGTCAACAGCAAAGAAATGAAATGAATTGGAAGAAACCTAAAGAAACATATAATCAATGCCTGTGGTCCACCTGTTGCAACTCTACTATGTTCCCCAATTTTTAAAAAACTTTTTCTACCCTTAATGTCCATGTCATTTCTGTCTTTGCCTGTTTGTGAAGGGGAAGTTAAGGGATGAATAGTTTTAGAGTTATATGCTAGCAATCTGTATAATGTGGTATAATGTAAATAATATTGCCTTTGATTCCAGACAATTTGATTTGTAATAAAGTTATTTTCTTGTCAAGTAGAGAAACCTGGTGAGTGTTTTTCTTTGAACCTGAGTTTGTCAGTTAGGTAAACTGGGGACTTTGACTGAACCTTTTCATATTTGTGATGATTCAAGGAACAGTGAGTGGGTCTTGATTTCCAATGTGGATGACCTGTAGCTCTTTTTGAGGTGTGGGATAGTAAAGTGGACAAAAGTGGAAGAAAAGGAAGATACTCACCCTGAAGAGTCAATGAATGCCCTACCCACCTGTTTCCCTCTTTGAAATCACGAACACTATAGGGATATTGCTGAATTTTGCCTTCAGCATGAAAATATGCAAAACACCTTGGACTGCATTGGTGACATGAAAGATTGTATTATCCTCTTCCACAGTCAGCATGCTTAGCAGAAAACACTGGGTTGAATCTTAGTTTCTTATTGACTAAGTCAGAGTTGTGAGATATGTTTTGGAGAGTTTTTCGCGATGAGGCCTAGTGAGTATTCCTTACTGTATCTCAGCAAAGTTGCTTTATTACCTAAGTACCATGCCACAATGGTGTCTCTTATGTCTGATTTCCTCTCTGTCTACCATGTGAAGTTCCTAGAACAAGTTCAATGTGTTGACTTCAACTGCTTTCATGAGCTCTCACCATTCTGTGGATGAAGAAATTTCTCCTTATCTTATCCTAAATGACCTACCCTTGTATCTTTAAACTGTGAACTCTGGTTCATCAGGAATATTGTTCCTATGTTTACCCTGTTAAGTCCTTTTAGAACTTTATAGGTTTTTGTGCGATACTCATCATTCTTCTGAACTCCAGTGAATATAGTCCTAACCAATCCAGTATCTCTTCATGAATCAGTTGTGCCATCTTAAGAATCAAACTGGTAAACCTTTGTTGCATTCCCTCCATAGATGGAACATCCTTTCTAAGATAGGAGACCAAACTGCACACAATATTCCAGGTGTGGTCTCATCAAGGACTCATACGACTGCAGTAAGACATCCCTGCTCCAGTACTCAAACCCTCTCGCTATGAAGGTCAACAGATCATTTGCCTTCTTCACCATTTGCTGCATCTGCATACTTACTTTCAGCAACTGATGTACAAGGACACGAAAGTTTTGTTGCTAATTCTCCTTGTTTCCCAATCTCTCACCGTTCAGATAATAATCTGCCTTCTTGTTATTGCTACCAAAGTGGATAACCTCACATTCATCCATATTATACTTCTCCTGCCATGCTTCTCTTTATTTCCTGTCTGCTGATTAGTTTTATGCCCATAGGTAAAAACAATGACTGCAGATGCTGGAAACCAGATTAGTGGTGCTGGTAGAGCACAGCAGTTCAGGCAGCATCCGAGGAGCAGTGCCTATGTCAATGCACTGCCCTCAATCCCATATGCCGTAATTTTACATGCTTATCTCTTATGCGAGAGCTCATCAAAGCATTCTGAAACAAGGAAATCACATCCAATGGATCCCACAATCAAATCTTCTAGTTATGCGCTTGAAAAATTTTAGCAGATCTACCCAAGCATGATTTCCCTTTCATTAATCCATGCTAATGACTCTGACCAATGCCGTCACTGTTTTCCAAGTGCTCTGCTATTAAATCTTTTATATTGGACGCTAGCATTTTCTCCACTAATGATGTCAGACTAAGTAATAAATAATTCAGTGTTTTCTCTCTATTTGCCTTTTTAAAAAAAAGTGGGGTTACATTAGCTATCCTCCAATCCATAGGAGCTATTTCAGAGTCTATAGAATCTTGAAAGATGACTGCCAATCCCTCCACCATTTCTAGAGCCACTTCTTTAAGGACTCTGGGAGGGAGATTGCAGGGCCATGCAGATTTATTGGTCTTTATTCTAATCAATTTCCTCAATAAAATTTCCCTGCTAATACTGGTTTTCTTCATTTCCTACTTATCACAAGACACTGTGTAGCCTAACATTGTTGGGATGTTATTTGTATTGTCCTTTATGACGACAGAATCAAAATATATATATGCTAATTCTGAAGAAGGGTAAATGGATTCTGTTCTGTCCACAGTTGCTACCAATCATGCTGTGTTTCTTCAGCAATTTCTATTTTTATTGTTTTTCAGACCTCCGGCATTTACAGTTTGATCAAAATATGTATTTAATTGGTCTGCCATCCCTTTGCTCCCCATTATTAACTTCTCCTGTTTCTCACTGTATGTATGTCACAGAGTCATATACATTTCCAGCACGGAAACAGGCCCTCTGGCCCAATTTGTGTATGCTGCCCAGTTTTCACAATTAAGCCGATCCCATTTGCTTGCTTTTGGTCCATATCCCTACATATCCATCCCATTCGTGCATCTGTGTAAATATTTCTTAAATGACAAAATATTCTCGCCTCCTCCACTGCAGCCTGTTCCGGACACTCACCACCATCTGTGAATAAAATTGTCCCTCTGTGAATAAAATTGTCCCTCTGGACCTTTTGTATCTGTGCCCTCTCCCCTCAAATCTATGCCCTCTAGTTTTAGACTCCCCTATCATGGGGAAAAAATGTTGGCTATTGACCTTATCCATTTCTCTCATGAGTTTATACATTTCTCAGTGCATAAGGTCATTCCTCAGTCTCCCACACTCCTGGGGAAGAAGTCCCAATCTATCAAGCCTCTCCTTATAACTCAAATCTTCCAGTCCAGGTCGTGTCTTAGTTAATCTTTTCTGCATTCTTTCTTGTTTAATAATATCCTTTCTCGCAGGTCGACCAGAAATGCATGCAGTACTCCAAATGTGACACCAACATCTTGTGCAACTGCCTAAAGATATCCCAATTCCTATACTTAGTGCTCTGACTGATGAAAACAAGCATGCTCAAAATCGCCTTCACCACCCTGTCTACCGGTGACTCCACTTTCAAGGCGCTATGAACCTGTACCTCTAGATCTGTTTGTTCTATAATACTCTCCAGGGCCCTACCATTGATTGCTTAAGTCCTGCCCTGGTTTGACTTACCAAAATGCAACACATTGCGTTTATCTAAATTAATCTCCATCTGTCATTCCTTTGCCCTATGGCCCAGTTGATCAAGATCTTGCTGTATTCCCAGATAACTTTCTTCACTGTCCACTAGACCACCAATCTTGGTGACATCTGTAAACTTACAACCGTACCTCCTAAATTCTCATCCAAATCACTTCTACAAATATTGAATAATGGTGGACCCTTTTATATAAATGATGAATAACTGTGGACCCATGCCTCAAGTATGAAAAAATACCCTAACACCATCCTGTGTCTTCTATCTTCAAGCCACTTTTGTATCCAATTGGCCAGATCTCCTTGGATCCCTTGAGATTTAACGTTACTGAACAACTTACCATGCAGTACTTTGTCAAATGTAATGCTCTCATCTACTTTCTTGGTCACCTCAAAATACTCAATCAAATTTGAGAGACACGATTTCCCCCCACAAAGCCATGCGGACTATCCCAAATGCCTCTCCAAATGCCTGTAGATCCTATCTCTCAGAACCTTCTCTTACCCATCACAGATGTTAGGCTCACTGGTCTGTAGTTCCCAGGCATTACACTGTAGCCTTTCTTAAATGTTGGCACAGCATCAGCTACCCTCCAGTCTTCAGACATTTCACATGTTTCCGCCAAGGACTTGACAATTTCCTCCCCAACATCCCATAAAGTCCTGTGATTCACTTCATCAGATCCTGGGCATTTATCTACCTTAATGCATTTTAAGACTTCCAGCACCTCCTGTTCTGTAATGTGGACTCTCTTCAAGACATCACTATTTATTTTCCCAATTTGTCTTTACTAACCTTTTACTTTTCACATACCTGTATAAGCTTTTACAATCAGTTTGTATGCTCCCCACAAACTTACTCTTGTGTTGTATTTTTCCTCTGTTAATCTATCACTTTGGTCCCTTTTGCTGAAATCTAAGCATCTCTTTGCCTTCCTTTGCTGAAATCTGAACTGCTCCCAATCTTCAGGCCAGCTACTTTTTTTATCTGCTCCTTCCTTGGATCTTGTACTGTCCTCAATTCCCTTTGTTGGCCATGATTAAGGCCACCTTTTCCATTTCAATTCTGTGCCAGAGAGGAATGAGTAATTGCTGCATTCTTTCATGAGCTCTTTAAACATTTGCCATTGCCTATCCACCATAATTTCTCTAAGTAACGGTCCCTCATTTACCATGGCTGCAGCTTGCGCCTCATACCATCATAGTTTCCTTTATTTCGATTCAGGATCCTTGTCTTAGAACCAGCTATACCACTTCATCTTAAATGAAGAATTCTGTCATATTATGTGCACTGTTCCCCATAGCAATCTAGCTGCGCGAGGCCCTAATTATTCCTTTCTCATTACACAAGACACAATCTAGATGGCCTGATCTCTTCAATGTATAGATCCAGAAAACTACCTCGTGCACACTCCAGGAGTTCCCCTCTGTAGTATTAGAACATAGAACACAGAACATAGAACAGTACAGCACAGAACAGGCCCTTCAGCCCACGATGTTGTGCCGACCATTGATCCTCATGTGAGGTAAACCTAATGTATGAACTCTCAAATTTCTGTGACCATATGCATGTCCAGCAGTCTCTTAAATATCCCCAATGACCTCACTTCCACAACTGCTGCTGGCAACGCATTCCATGCTCTCTCAACTCTCTGCATAAAAAACCCGCCTCTGATATCCCCTCTATACTTTCCGCCAAACAGCTTAAAGCTCTGACCCCTCGTGTTAACAATTTCTGCCCTGGGAAAAAGTTTCTGGCTATCGACTCTATCTATGCCTCTCATTATCTTGTACACCTCAATTAGGTCCACTCTCTTCCTTCTTTTTTCCAATGAAAAATGTCCGAGCTCATTCAACCTCTCTTCATAAGATAAGCCCTCCATTCCAGGCAGCATCCTGGTAAACCTCCTCTGAACCCTCTCCAAAGCATCCACATCTTTCCTTTAATAGGGTGACTAGAACTGGACACAGTATTCCAAGTGCAGTCTAACCAAAGTTTTATAGAGCTGCAACAAGATCTCACGGCTCTTAAATTCAATCCCCCGTTAATGAAAGCCAAAACACCATATGCTTTCTTAACAACCCTGTCCACTTGGGTGGCAATTTTAAGGGATCTATGTACCTGCACACCAAGATCCCGCTGTTCCTCCACACTGCCAAGAATCCTGTCTTTAATCCTGTACTCAACTTTCAAGTTTGATCTTCCAAAATGTATCACCTCGCATTTATCCAGGTTGAACTCCATCTGCCCCCTCTCAGCCCATCTCTGCATCCTGTCAATGTCACACTGCAGCCTACAACAGTCCTCTATACTGTCAACAACACCTCCAATCTTTGTGTCGTCTGTGAACTTGCTAACCCATCCTTCAATTGCCTCATCCAAGTTATTAATAAAATTACAAAGAGTAGAGGCCCAAGAACAGAGCCCTGTGGAACACCACTCACCACTGACTTCCAGGCAGAATATTTTCCTTCCACTACCACTTGCTGTCTTCTGTCGACCAGCCAATTCGGTATCCAGACAGCAAAATTTCCCTGTATCCCATTCCTCCTGACCTTCTGAACGAGCCTACCATGGGGAACCTTATCAAATGCCTTACTGAAGTCTATATACACAACATCCATTGCTCGACCCTCATCAACTTGTCCAGTAACATCCTCAAAGAACTCAATAAGATTTGTGAGGCATGACCTGCCCCTTACAAAGCTGCGCTGACTGCCTTAAATCAAGCCATCTCTTCCAGATGGTCATAAATCCTATCCCTCAGAATCCTTTCTAACACCTTGCAGACGACAGACGTGAAACTGACTGGTCTGTAATTGCCAGGGATTTCCCTACTTCCTTTCTTGAAGAGAGGAATTACATTTGCCTCCCTCCAGTCCTCCGGTACGACTCTGGTGGAGAGCAAGGATGCAAAGATCCTCGCAAGCAGCGACGCAATCACATTTCTCGCTTCCCAAAGCAGCCGAGCACAAATCTGGTCTGGCCCTGGCAACTTGTCAATCTTAATGTTTGTCAAAATTTTCAACACATCAGCTTTCTCAATCTCTATCCATGCCAGCATGCTTACCTGCTCCTCAATCGTTTCATTCACTACAAGGTTCTTTTCTTTAGAAAACACAGAAGCAAAAAACTCATTTAGGGCTTCCCCTACCTCCTCAGACTCTATACACAAGTTCCCTATGCAGTTCCTGATCGGCCCTACTCTCCTCACAAAAGTGTAAAATGTCTTTGGATTCTCCCTAATCCTTCCTGCCAAGCCTTATTCGTGCCCTCTCCTGGCTCTCCTCAGACTATTTTTGAGCTCCTTCCTCGCCTGCCTGTAATCCTCTAGAGCTGAGCAAGATCCTTGCTTCCTCCACCTTACATAAGCTGCCTTCTTTCTTTGGACGAGAAGCTCCTCCGCTCTCGTCATCCAAGGTTCCTTTATCTTACCCCTTTTTGCCTGTCTCAGAGGAATACATTTGTACATCACTCGCAACAACTGTTCCTTAAACAGTCTCCACATGTCTATAGTGCTCTTTCCATGGAACAATTGCTCCCAGTCCATGCTTCCCAAAGCACGTCTGATAGTATCATAGTTTCCTTTTCCCCAGTTAAATATCCTCCCATTGTGCCTGCTTCTCTCCTTCTCCATAGCTATGTAGAATGTGAGGCAGTTGTGGTCACTATCCCCAAAATGCTCTCCCACCGCAAGATCTGACACCTGCCCCCGGCTCATTGCCGAGCACCAAATCCAAAATGGCCTCTCCCCTCATCGGCCTGTCAACGTACTGAGTTAGGAAACCCTTCTGAACGCATCTTACAAAAACAGCTCCTTCCAAACCATCTGCTCGAAGGAGGTTCCAATCAATATTGGGAAAGTTAAAGTCACCCATTACAACTACCCTACTATATTCACACTTTTCCAAAATCTGCCGATCTATGCTTTCTTCAACCCCCCTGCTGCTATTGGGGGCCTGTAGTAAACTCCTAATGAGGTGACTGCTCCCTTACTGTTCCTAATTTCCACCCATACTGACTCAGTAGGCAGACCCTCCTCGACAATGGTAACTTCTGTAGCTGTGATACCCTCTCTGATTAGCAGTGCTAATTGTTGTTTGATTTGATTTGATTTGCTCAACCAGTGCCATATCCTAGTCAGAGGAGAAGTAGCAGGAGATATCAGATGAATTGGTGACTGGAGACGTGATATGAAGAGACGGGTTTCAGTGTCCTGGAACATTGGGATTGGTTCTGAAAGAGATGGGGCCAGTACAAGCTGGAGGAGTTATACCTCGTCAGGACTGGAACTGATGTCCTTGGGAAACATGCTAGTAGTTGAAAAATGTGGTGCTGGAAAAACACAGCAGGCTAGGCAGCATCCAAGGAGCAGGAGAATCGACATTTCGGGCATAAACCCTTCTTCAGGAATGAGGCTAGTTTGCCAAGCAGGCTGAGATAAAAGGTAGGGGGGAAGGAATTTGGGGGAGGGGCGCTGGGAATATGATAGGTGAAAGGAGGTGAGGGTGAGGGTGATAGGCTGGAGAGGGGGTGGGGGCGGAGAGGTCGGGAAGAAGATTGCAGGTCAAGAGGGCGGCGCTGAATCAGGGGGTTGGGACTGAGATAAGGTGGGGGAGGGGAAATGAGGAAGCTGGAGAAATCTACATTCATCCCGTGTGGTTGGAGAGTTCCTAGGTGGAAGATGAGGTGCTCTTCCTCCAGGCATCGTATGGTCAGGGTCTCGCGATGGAGGAAGCCAAGGACCTGCATGTCCTTGGCGGAGTGGGAGGGGGAGTTAAAGTGTTCAGCCATGGGGCGGTTGGGTTGGTTGGTGCGGGTGTCCCAGAGGTGTTCCCTGAAACGTTCCGCAAGTAGGCGGCCTGTCTCTCCAAGGTAGAGGAGACCACATCGGGTGCAGTGGATACAGTCAATGATGTGTGTGAAGGTGCAGGTGAATTTGCGACAGATAAAGAAGGATCCATTGGGGCCTTGGAGGGAGGTGAGGGGGGAGGTGTGGGCGCAAGTTTTGCACTTCTTGCGGTTGCAGGGGAAGGTGCAGGGAGTGGAGATTGGGTTGGTGGGGGGTGTAGACCTGACGAGGGAGTCGTGGAGGGAGTGGTGTCTCCGGAACACTGATAGGGGTGGGGAGGGAAATATATCCCTGGTGATGGGGTCTGTTTGGAGGTGGTGGAAATGATGGAGGATGATACGATGTATCCGGAGGTTGGTGGGGTGGAAGGTGAGGACCAGTGGGGTTCTGTCCTGGTGGCGATTGGAGGGGCAGGGTTCAAGGGCAGAGTTATGGGAGGTGGAGGAGATGAGGTGGAGAGCATCGTCGACCACGTCAGAGGGGAAATTGCGGTCTTTGAAGAAGGAGGCCATTTGGTTGTTCGGTAGTGGAATTGGTCCTCCTGGGAGCAGGTGCGGCGGAGGCGAAGGAATTGGGAAAATGGGATGGCGGTTTTACAGGGGGCAGGGTGGGAGTGTTAGCCTGGGGAGTTACACCTCTCTGCACCTGTAATCCACAATGCACTCAGCATCATGGATGCTCCACAGTGCTCCCAGCCACTGCTCCAGCTTTGAGCCTCTGACTTCTTGCAGCTGCAGCTGGAGACACTTCATGCACATCTTCTGGAATTGTGCTTGACTTCCCAAAAAGGACAGGTGTTGCACACCAATAACCTTCACTTCTTCTTCCTTGCCTTACTCTTCTAAATTAAAACATTAGATTGCCTTTAAAATGAAATAATATTAATTACTCTAGGACTTTTCTTCTTTGGAACCTACATTATTACCTTTACATTCTACGTGTTCAAAATGAAGACCTTATAAACTATAACTTATCGAAAATAGCATAAATACTCAACTGACCACACCTGCCCAATCAACTGCTTCCTCTTGTCCATGTGACTTTTTGATCTTCTTCACAAACGTTTTTTTATTTATTGCAAATATATACTTATTCTAATTTTTTAAATCACCATCCACAGCTACCATAGCAGTTTGGTACAGTATTTGCATGTCATGAAAGAAGTTTAATATTCCTTGCAGTTGCAAAAGCCAAAGGCATCTCTTGCTCATGCAGGATACAATTTGCATACACTGAGGCAATGAGGGGGGCTGATAACTGAATAGAATCTTGCTGAACTTTGGCAGCAATACCTTAGACCACTACACCTTGGCAGCAGCTGCCGCTCAGCACATAGTCTTGGACCTTAGAATGTTCCAGTCTGCAACATTCAGTTGAGGTTAACTTTTTACATTGGAAGGCCACATTCTGGGCAGACCAAAGAGTGTCTTTCGCTGAGTTGATGGTCATCCAGACACAATCAATGTTTGTCTTAGTGTATGTCTCGGGTAGCAGCCCATAGAACATGGAATTCTGTGTCACGGAGCTGCTTGTGACAAACCTCACCAAACAATGCTGCATCTCTCTTTAGACATTCTTTACAAAGGTGCAATCCATAAGGAAATGTGTGACAGTCTCCTCACCAGGCTAGAAGCTTCAAGGGTGGGCTGCGGTGGTGCACAGAGAATAGATGTGCATCAAGCTACATCTTGGTGCTTGTTGGAAAGTTCTGGTGTTGAGGAATGCTGCCAAATGACTTTGATAGCCTGGTCAGGGAACACGTGACAGGATCCACCGTCCTTTACCTGCAGGGTCTCAAGGATGCTACATTCCGACTACGTCCTGATGGAAGTATGGTCAGAGGTGTTTGTCTTTGCACATTTTTCCACAAAGAATAAGTAATACAGAATAGTCCAACTACTTGGAACATTCTGTAGCCAGACCTATCTTTCGCAGCATTCTGGAATTCTGCTGCTAATATTCCTTTACTTCTGCTGCTCTTTATCCTTCAAACTTGAAACCAACTCTTTGATCAACGTCAATATCTATTCTGAAAGTGGCTTCTGACATATCTTGGGATATTTTTCTTTAAGGATGCTGTTATTGGAATACCAGCACTTGCAAATTCCTCTTCAAATCTCACATTTTTCCTGATTTGGAACTAATTGCAATTCCTTTATTATCTATGGATCAAAATCCTTCAATGCCCTTCCTACAATGATTACTGAGGACTGGAGTGGTTTAAGAAGTCAGCTCAACATGACATTCTTCAGGGCAAAGGAGGCAATTGCCTAGCAATTCCAGGAAATGTTCTCAGGACTCGAGTTCAAATCTCTCTGTGGCAAATGATGGAATTTGAATTCATTTTTAAAAATCTGGCATTAGAATGTTGACGATGTTGTAAAAAAAGTCCCCATCAACCCATTTGGTTCTTTAGGGGAACATAAATCACCATCTTTGCCTTGTCCTGCTTGCATGTGACTCCAGATCCACAGCTTTATTGATCACTCTTACTGTTCTTTGCAATGGCTAAGCAAGACACTTACTTCAAGGACAACTCGGAAAGAGAAATAAACACTGGCCCAGCTAGTGACACCCACATGCCATGAATGAATAAAAACAAAAGGAATATGGGGAAAATAACCAAAGACTCCTATATCCCATGAATGAATTTTTTAAAAATCCCACTGTTACTATCATTCTGTTCTGTGCTAAGGGTCTGGCATATCCTTTTTGTTTAGTCACTGTAGCACGAAGGGTGGAATTTAAAACATAGGCCAATCAGCAATAATTCTGTAAGTTTGGACATTCACTTTAGGTGACTCTGTGATAACTACTCCTCTTTTGTAAGACTGCAGAACTTTCATCAGCCTCAGTTTGCTGTCTTTTCATCCCCCGTAGATAAGGTCGTGACCACATGTGGGGATGACACTTAGAAGTCTGGCAAAAATATTACAGTGTGGCTGACATGGTCAACTAATTGGTTCAATGCAGCCCTAAACCAGAATAGTTTCTGAAGAAGTGTCAGACTGAACTCAAATCATTAACGTTGTTTCTCTCTCCACAGATGATACTGGACATGCTGAGTTTCACTAGCATTGTCTGTATTTGAGTGGAACACCTGGCTGAGGCTGGCTACAGCTGTGTCAAAATTCTGATCAAAAAGACAAATCCAGGCCATCTCTGTCTTGTCTGTTGGCCTATAAATGTTTGGGATGACCGAAATCAAATAACACTAGATTGAAGTATGTGATTAATAAGTAGCAATCCTAAAACACATTTCTTGTTCTGCACACGCTCTTTTCCAGTGTCCTCGCAGGCTACAATGGCACGATATTTGCTTATGGGCAGACAGGCAGCGGAAAGACATTCACTGTCACAGGAGGAGCAGAGCGATACAGTGACAGGGGCATTATTCCCAGGACACTCTCATACATCTTTGGGGAATTTCAGAAGGTAAGATGCTTTGTCTGTTGTTTCTAATGCAAAAGCAGTAGGTGGGTTGGTTACAGTTGCAAAGGAAGCAAAGTGTTATCCAAATATTTAAACTTGTGCAGGCAGTCGTGTGGAATGCCAGGAAATCTGTTACTGCCTTATAATATAAATTAACTTGTAAAGAAAATATTGAGAAGAGTGGGAATTCAGAGCAGATGACCATGTGCTTACTTTTAGCTTGGTTTAGATTTTTATTTTTAGATTTAATGTAATGCGTCTCAGCCTCAATCTCCACCAGTCTGTAAAACCACATCTGTCGAGAATTTCAGCAGCTAAGTTGGTTTGTGGGTTGGGGAATCCTGTCTGGAAGATGAAAATTATGTAAACTTATACTGTTTGTTCTTTACCTGGCTCAACTGCCTCAGCGGGAGACATAGAAAACTTAACAAAATCACAGCTGATGGACATTTCCTCCTGTAGGCCAAAGTTTAAGCTTTGGATATGTCATTAACTGTTGTCGTTATCTCTGTTGCAATATCTTACTCCTTCATTAATTTTCTGGCAGTTGTAACGTCTAGTTTGTTCCCTTTTCCTGTTGTACAGTATATCCAGAGTTCAACATTTTCACTAATTTATACTGGATACAACTTAAAAAAGGGGTACATGCTATTTTATTGTATTATTGCACCTGTCCAATGAGTTCGAGATTCTATTTGTTCTTCAGAACCAGCAAGCATCTTTTGCTGATAAAATCTCACTTATTTGCCATAATAGGTTTGCCATTTCAAGATGTGCCGCTGACTAAAGGTGACAATCCATCTGTGCTTCATCTATATGGCTTTCATGTACCACTGATACCAAATGTTCATTTTGAAGACATTCAAAGTGAAATTTCACATTTGAACCAGTTACGCAGTGCAGCCTTACGGTTGCCTCAGATATCTGCTTTCTTCCCTTGCTTTCATTCAATTACCTTCTGCATATAGGTAGTCACCTTGGATTTGTCATTGGTCTTAAGCCTAGTGGACGAAATGTCCACCAGCTCTGATTTTGTTAAGTTTTCTATGTCTCCCGCTGAGGCAGTTGAGCCAGGAAAAGAACAATCAGTGCAAGTTTACATAATTTTCATCTTCCAGACAGGATTCCTGAAGAAGGGCTTATGCCCGAAACATTGATTCTCCAGCTCCTCGGATGCTGCCTGGCCTGCTGCGCTTTTCCAGCACCAAACTTTTCAACTCAGGATTCCCCAACCCACAAACCAACTTAGCTGCTGAAATTCTCGACAGGTGTGATATTAGAGACTCGTGGAGATTGATGCACCCACATTGTGGGTGATACACAAGTGTACTATAAAGTCAACATCAACAAAGGGAACAGTTTTCACCTGATGCCCTAGTTGCCATCAAAGCCTCACTCAGTTACCAATTCCTGAGAAAAAGTTGAAATAATGGAGTAAAAGTGAAAACTGAGGGACAGAAAGATTTGATGCTAATTCCGACCAAAATATGGCACTGAGCAAATATTGGACTAGATTACCAAACGTTTTGTCAAAAGGGTAATTTTTAATGAATTTATTTATTCATTTGTGGGATGAGAGTGTCACTGGCTTTACTGGCATTTATTTTGCATCCCTAATTGCCCAGAGGGCAGGTAAGAATCAACCATATTGTTGTGGGTCTGGAGTCACATATAGGCCAGACCACATAAGGATGGCAGTTTCTTTCCCTAAAGGACATTAGTAAACCAGATGGGTTTTTCCAATAATTGACAATGATTTCATGGTCATCATTAGACTCTTAATTCCAGATATTTATGGAGTTCAAATTCCACCATCTGCTGTAGTGGAATTTGAACCTGGATTGCCAGAACATTATCTGGGTCTCTGGATTAACAGTCTAGCGATAATCTCAAAGGAGGATAGAGGAAGATGTTTGGAGAAGAAATTCTAGAATTTATTGCCCTTGTAATTGAAAGCACAGCCACCAATTTAAAAGAAAATAAAAGTGGAGCTACTCAAGAGACTAAAATTATGGATTATATTTAACTAAATATTCAGAGCTGGAAGAGATTTATATAATAGAACATTGCTTTTGAGATGTGGGTTTTGCTGGTTAGGCCTGCATTTATTATGGCTTGTTTTATTTTGTCTTTTTTTATTGTCTGCAGTAGTGTTAGGGTTAACCTTGTTATCTTTCAGAAGGTGATTGTGAGCTACCTGTTTGATCTATTGTAGTACCTGGAAGTGGGCACACCCATAGTACTGTTAGGAATGATTTTGACACAGTGACTGTGAAAGACTAGTAATATAGTTATAAGTCAAGATGAGTTTGGCTTGGACTGTATATAGCAAGGCTGCATAGGTTAAATCTGATCATTTGGTTGTGGGATTTCTTGCCCTGTTGAGAGTGTGGTGTTGGAAGAGCACAGCAGGTCAGGCAACATCTGAGAAGCAGGAGAATCGACATTTCGGGCATAAGCCCTTCATCAGGAATCCGGCTTATGCCCAAAACACGATTCTCCTGCTCCTCGGTTGCTGCCTGACTGGCAGTGCTTTTCCAGCCCCACATTCTCGACTCTGATCTCCAGCATCTGTAGTCCTCACTTTCTCCAAGTGGATTTCTTTCCCTGTTTGGCATACAAATAGTTCAGTGTTTTAACTGCAGGTTGCTACTCATTTTTTAGCATGCTGTTCCTAGTATGCCCTCAGCAATCTTTGGACCAGGGTTGATTCCCAAGCTTCATGTTATTGTGAGACTGGGGGAGATGCTGGGCCATGAGGTTACAGATTGTGGTTAAATACAATTCTGCTGTCATTGAGAGTTCATCTTGTCTCGTAGATGCCCAGTTCTGGTTGCTAGATCTATTTGAAATATGTTCAGTTAACGCAGTATTAGTGCCACACAGTATCATGGAGGATATGATCAGTGTAAAGGTAGGGCATCCTCTTCACAAGGACTGTGCAGTTGTCACTCCTGCCAATTGTATAATCAACAAATGCATCTGCAAAAGATGAATTGGTTAGGAAGAAGCCAAGTAGGTGTTTCCATTTTATTGGTCCTCTCACTGCCTGTCCCCGACCCAGTCTATCAGCTATATACTATGGAACCTGCCCAACTCCATCAGTAGTGGTGCTACCATGCTAGTCTTGGCACTGAACATTGAAGTTCCGCACCCAGAATACATTCTATGCTAAGGCCACCTTCAGTGCTCCCTCCAGTTAGTGTAATGCATAAAGAAGTACTGATTCATGAGCAGACATCGTATGGTAGGTGGTAATCAGCAGGAGCTTTCCTTGTCCATGTTTTTCCTGCTGCCGTGAGAGTTTGAGGTCCACCATTAGTGTTCAGGACTTCCAACTGTATATTACTGTTCTGCCGCCTGTGCTGGGTCTGCCCTCCTGATGGAACAGGGCATATCTTGTAATGGTTGTATCTGGGACTTTGTTTCCAAGATATGATTCTGTGACAAAGACCTTGTCAGGCTGTTGCTGGATATACCTATGGGATAGTTCTCCAATATATTTTCATTTGTTTAGGGAATGAGGATACTTGCTGGCCAGGGAGCATTTATTGCCTATCCTTAAATGCTTAATGTAACTTCCCAACTCCTCTACTCAAAGGACCGAGCGATGAAGGGAGGCATCCCAAACACTTTTTAAATTCCCAGTTAAGGTAATCAGAGGCCAGTTAAGAATCAGCCATATTGTTGCTGGTCTGGAGTCACATGTAGACCAGACCACGTACAGATGACAGATTTCATTCCTTAAAGGATATCAATAAACCAGATATATTTTTATGATAATTGACAGTGGTTACCTCGTTGTCGTTATGTTAGCTTTTTGTTCCAGATGTTTTTGTGTCCAATTTTGAATTCAGTTCAAATTTCAGCATCTACCATGGTGTGATTCAAACCCATGTCCCTCGAAAATTAACCTAAGATTCTGAGTTACTGGTCCAAGGGACACAGTTGGGCAAAAAACAAACCCATATATTAGTAATGAGAGCTTCGTCAGGATGTTAGTTGTGCGTGTGCTGTTGTGTCCAGTGCCAACATCATGCTGGTGCTTTGTTTAATTTTGTTTAGAGTTACAGAGAAAGGTGAGGCTATGAAGGAATTTGTGAACAAGTATGAGAATTTGCAATGTGAAGCATTGGTTAATTAGGAGCAGTCAGAAAGGTCATTGAGCAGAGGTGATGTGTGAATAGGGATTGAGCATAGATATCAGAATTCCTAATGATATCAAGTTTATCAAGGGTGGAATGTGGGAGGCTACCTGGGAGTACAGTATGTTGGAATAGTTGTGTCAGGAAGTAACAAATGAGGATTTGGCTGATGTTACAAAAGTAGAAGTAGGCATTTTTAGTGATGTAGATATGTTGTCAGGAAGTCATCATGATTTTGATACAACAAACAAGGGTAGGGCTTATGCAATTAATGGTAGGGTCTTAAGTAGTGCTGTAGAACAGATTTAAGGGTGCAGGTATGTAATTCTTTGAAATTTGCATCACATATAGACAGGGTAATTAAAAAGATGTTTGGCATACCTGTCTTCATTGCTCAGTCCTTTGCGTAAAGGAGTTGGAAAATCACATTGAGGTTGTACAGGACATTGGTGAAACCTCATCTGGAATACTGTGTCCAGTTCTAGTTGCTCTGTTATAGGAAGGATATTATTAAGCTGAAGGGGGTTCAGAAGAGATTTACCAGGATGTTGCCAGGAATGAAAGGTTTGAGTTATAAAGAAAGGCTGGATAGGCTAGGACTTTATTCACTGGAGTGTAGGCGGTTGAGAGGTGACCGTATACAAGTTTATAAAATAATGAGGAATATGGTTAGAGTTGATGGTCATGGTCTTTTCCTAGGATGGGTGATTTCAAGACTGTGGGCCACATTTTTAAGAGAGACAATTAAAAAATGAGGGGAAATTATTTTACAGGGAGGGTCGTTCACATGTGGAATGGACTTGCTGAGGAAGTGGTGGGATGTGGGTACAATTACAATGTTTAAAAGACATTTTAAGTACATGAATAAGAAAAATTTGAAGGGATGTGGGCCAGGAACAGGCAGGGGGGCCTAGCTTAGTTAAGGATTATATTCGGCATGGACTGAAAGATCTATTTCCGTGCTGTTTGACTCAATAACTCTGTGAGATCAAACAAAACACAAAGGTTGTGAACTTTCTGGTTCAGTCCCAGTCAGCTGCAGTTAGAAGAATAGGGTGTGTGGCCTGGAAAAGAGTTTGTGAGGGGAATTGACGACAGTAGCACCAGTCCTTTCAATGTTCAATTGGAGGATATGTTTGTTCATGATATACTAGATGTTAACAAGCAAATCTGACAGTTTAGAGACAGAGAGGAATTCAGACTAGTGGTATTTGGGAAGAATTGGATACTGTGAAAATTGTCAGTGTATTGTTGGATTATTTCTCTGAAGGGGTTGTTTACCTGAGAAATTAAGGGAATGGTATCAGCAGTGGTAACAGCATGGGAGTGGGACAAGAAGCCATTGTGAGTAATTGTCTTGCTACAACTGGATCTTTAAGCATTGAGCCTGTCAAATGCTGTCCCATTCACTGTAGTGATATTGAAAACTATTGGAGAAACATGGTGACAACTTTCTTGGGACCTTTTTTTAAATTCTGCTTCTTCAAACCTTGAGGATCACTAGAATAAGAATGATGGCAATTCTTAAGGCCCTATGCCCTTTGTTGTGGGCTAAAAACCAAGCAGTAGTCTCCTCTGTCTTCATGTAGGTCCAATTAGTCTGTAGTTAAAGCTGATGCTTGACAAATGTTGGCTAATAAACTGCTAGGCCCCTTTCATCTTTGGTAAACTTCATTCCTCTTTTGACAATCTGCCACTGGGGATCCTGTTACACCCTGAGCCAGGAAAATGACTTGAACCTGTAATGCGTTCAGTGCATTTGGCAGAATTCTGTTTGAATTTGAGTACTGTTAGTGACAGAAAAAGCAGGCTTGTGTATTGTCAGTGAATTAGTCTTGTGTATTATTACACATCTGCTGACTGACTTGGCTGTCAATGCTGTACTGGATTAGTGGTGCTGGAAGAGCACAGCAGTTTAGGCAGCATCCAAGTAGCTTCGAAATCGACGTTTCGGGCAAAAACCCTTCATCAGGAATTAAGCTTTATTCCTGATGAAGGGCTTTTGCCCGAAACGTCGATTTCAAAGCTACTTGGATGCTGCCTGAACTGCTGTGCTCTTCCAGCACCACTAATCCAGAATCTGGTTTCCAGCATCTGCAGTCATTGTTTTTACCTTGTCAATGCTGTACTACTTAGTGTCCAAATTGGCTTAATTGCATAAGACAACAGCACCTTGCATTACCTGAGGATGTCGAATGATAAAGCCTTTGTTCTTTTTCCCTTGCATGATCTTTTGAGTGACAGGGATTTTACCCAACTTGAGATGCTTAATAAAATTATTGGTGCAGTAAATTATTGAACTGAAAGTCAAAATGTGAAAATGTGCTAAATACACAATAAACGATACACCTAACCATCAGCTTGACTTTTTTGGTTTTTGTTATGTGTTTCATTTCCTCTGGGACAGGACAACAATAAAGTCTACACAACTCACATTTCCTACTTAGAAATCTACAATGAATGTGGTTATGATCTTCTTGATCCACATCATGATGCCTCCAAACTTGAAGACTTGCCGTGAGTTTTATTAATTTCAGCTGCCGTTTTCCTTGATCTTTTCCCTTTTTTCTCTCTCATAAGTAGTTCATTTGAGGAAAAGCATTATTAAGTTGCCAAAATAAAAGTTGAATAGGTTATTTACCATATTTACTGTCCCCAACATCAGTTGCATGTTTGTGACTGTAAAATCCTATTGACTCATTGTTTCTGTACAGTTCTGATTATGGCTTTGTACGTTTTGTGGTCATGTGGTTTTGTTTGAAGTTAGCTTTTGTTTATTTCTCTCAATTCTTTAAAGTTATACATAATTTCTTGGCTCTCGTAGAAGAAGAGTAGCCACCAAGTAAGTCATTGTAAGAGATTAAGAGAATGTGGAAGAATCTGGGCAGTGATAATCACTTCAAATAATTTTATCTTCCTGCAAAGTAATGGCAATGCTGAAGGGTTTGATGTTTCATTGAAGACAAAATCAAACTCCCATATTTTGGTTGCTGATTTTTATAACCTGCGAGATACATGCACTAAAAATAACATCAAGTTTGCGCCAGTCAAAAAACAACCACCTAACTATTCTAGTCCCATTTACTAGCTCTTGGCCCATAACCTTTTGTGCCTTGCCATTGCAAGTGTGCATTTATAGCTTGTCTTGGGTAGGCTATTTAGGATTGAGCTGAGGACACCTTTCTTTATGGGATGGTCAATTTATGAAAATCTCATCCACTAGGCTGTGGAGGCTGGGTCACTCAGTACATTCAAGAAAGATATTAATAATTTTTTTGATGTTAAAGGTGCCATGTATAATGTGGACAAAGAAAGCGGGAATATGGCATTGTGGTAGACATCAGCCACGATCATACTGAGTGGTGAAGCAGGCTCGAAGGGCTGAATGACATGCTCCTCCTAATTTCATGTTTATATTTCTAAGTCTTAATCAACCCATTATTGGCTTTCCCAGCATTTCGCCGATTAAATCTTATATCTCACACTGTCACCTCGGAACAGCCCAAGGCCATATCCCTGGCTTCCTCTAATTTATCTAATTACTAGCTCTAGAGACCATTTTCTATTTTTCAGGGTCAGCCTTCATAAGTATTCTCTACTTCCCTGCTGTCTTCTCAATTTGTTGATAGTCTTCATGTTGTCTGATATCCAGTAATGAATAAGCCTTCATGCACTCCACATTAATATGAATATGAACAAAGATGTCCTGTTTAGTTTTCTACAAAAACTCTACAACTTAACCCCAATGTCATAAATTTGTAGGAGAATTTACTTAAGTGTAATCTCTGTGCCACATTTGACTTTAAATTGAGCAATCACCAAGACTATCATTTTCTGATTTGTACTATTTACTAACCCCATCTTGACCTTACTCTCACATTTTTCCTGAATGTGTTATCCCTATTTTATTGTGTCATAGAGTCATACACATCTGCAGCATGGACAAAAGCCCTTTGGACCATCATGTCCACGCGAGTCAGAAGCAATCATCTCACTGTTCTAAATCCATTTTCCAGTATTTGGCTCATAGACTAGTATGCCTTGGCATTGCCGGTGTAGGAGGTAAAAACAATGACTGCAGATGCTGGAAACCAGATTCTGGATGAGTGGTGCTGGAAGAGCACAGCAGTTCAGGCAGCATCCAAGGAGCTTCGAAATCGACGTTTCGGGCAAAAGCCCTTCATCAGGCTTTCCTGTGTAGGTAGGATTGCCAGTGTAGGTAGATGCTTCTTATATGAGGATTTCTGCTTCTATCGGCAGTGACTTCCAGATTCCCACCATCCTCTGGATGAAATCTTTTTCCTCTCATTTCCTCTCAATGTCTGCCCTTTAAACCTGCGTGCCTGATCACTAATTCTCACATAACTGCTATTCCTGTGTTCCATGTCTTTCTTTCAAAATTCTCATCCCAGTTACAAATCTCTGTCTTTTTCGTTGCCTGACACCATAATTTCTTCGAGTTCAATGTACTGGTTATGTATTTCTTGCTTTTCTGATTGTACATATTCATCCCTGTGCTGCTCTATTCTGCCTTCAGTGAAATTGCTTTCAGTTATTTTGCTTCTACACATGGAATTCTCTCCTGAAGCAACTCTGCCTGCCTTAACTCTGTTGCCACTTTCAAATGCCTTTGGTCAACATCTAATAACTGCATAGATTTATAAAACCAGGAAGAACTTTGGATACTGGTCTTGGTCCGCAAAAAAGACCCTGAGCTTCCGGTTGCCTGTCACTTCAATGACCCACTTCGTTTCCTGGCAAACATTTCCGTCTCAGCCTGCAGTGCTCCAGCGAAGCTCAGTGCAAGCTGGAAGAACAGGACCTCATTTTCCACTTGGGAATCCTACAGCCTTCTGGGTTCAATATTGAGTTTGCCAATTTTAGGGCTTGAGGTGCCTCCTCCCATGTCTTTACCCCAAATAACAGGCCGTGTTATCACATGGTCTGCTATTACACACAACTCATTATTAGCCACTAATTGTTCCCATTAGTAGCAATTCATCCTCCTGGGCTGAGTGTTATCCACTCCTTTGTCTGTCTAACTGTTCTTCTCTCTCTTTGGGCTCTGTCTTTACCTATCATTTACTTCTTACCCTTTCTCCTGACCCTATCTTCTGCATAAAAAAATGTTTTCCTGGCTGCCATCAGCCCTGAGGAAGGGTCACAGCACCCGAAATGTTATTCTTTCACAGATGCTGCCAGATCTGCTGAGCTTTTCCAGTAACTTCTGTTTTCGTTGCTCAGTTTTATGTGTTTATTTAGTGCCTTTGGATACTTTGGGTATTTGTGAATTTAAAAGCAATATAAAAATAACCAGTAGTTGTACTTAATTAGTAAGACTATTCAATTGAATTTTAGTTGTACCATTCATTTGATAAACACTTTGTTGCATTGATCTATAATTTGCCGCTTCAAGCACATGTCAGAGACAGCATATTGACATATCAGTGATATGTAATCTGGAAAGCTTGCATTTGAAAGTCTCACTGTGCCTAATTTTACTTGAACATTACCTGGAGGAAATCCATCTGAAATAGTGTATTCTCTGCGAACTTTATGCAGGGTCTATTTGAGTGGCAATATCATCAGTTGGCTTTTTTATCATTCACACATGAGAGGTAGGCGTCGCTGGCTGGCCAACATTTATTGCCTGTCCCGAGCTGCTCTCGAGAAAGTGGTGAACTGCCTTCTTGAATTGCTATACTTCACATGTTGGATTGGACTATCTTAGAATTCAGTTTCGGTCAGTTTGTTTATCTGAATCATAAACTATATTTGCAAATTTTTCAAATTTCTGAATTCACCTATTTAATATATTTTTTAATATGAGTTAATGCCATGACATTCACACATGAACAGAATTTCTGAAATTAACATTCTGGAAAAATGGAAGAAGCACTTCTTTTTGTTTGATTACAAAGCTCTGGACCACAGCTTATTCAGAGTTGTTCTTTCTCCACCACTGTAAAACCCACATGTTGGGAAACCTCTATATGAGAAACCAAATTTCTGTTGCACTTGTTATATAGTTGTGGAGGTAGATTGGGAGCTCTAAAGAAATTTTGGTCCAATGAATCGGGATTGTGATTCATGCATTTCGAACACCTTTCAAATGAACAAAAAGTGTGCAAACATTGATTTTCCTTTTTAGCTCAAGACCCAAGGCTTGTATTTACTCTCACATTTGTACCTCTCTCCCATTTTGATAACATTAAATGTGATTTGATATGTTTGATGTAGTTGTGTGACATTTTAGTCCATGTGGCAGAGAGTTAAATTCAGGGGTATGTCAACTAGAATCTGTAAATATGTAAATATTTTGGCAACATTTTAGACCCTATTGGATAGTAGAGTTAGTATTGTTAAAATACGCACATAACAAAATCAGTCTTTGTAAATTTACATTGTTTGCTATCATCAGGAAGTAATGTTTATATTTCTAAGTCTTAATCAACCCATTGAAGGCTGTTTGCAAGTACTTAATATACCATGTAATAATCTTTGTTAAAGTTGAATGTATATATTTTAACATCCATTAATCTATGTTACTTTAGCATGATCAAGTCTACAGTAGGAAGTAATTGGCCTATTCCTGCTGACAGTAATTATTCTGTGTAATTCTGTGTAAATTTAGTTTGTGCATTTCAATGTGTTGCTGATTGTATAATGATTAAAAGCAAAAAATAGTCTTTAAATTAAAAAAAAAGGCATAATCAGGATGGCTAGTATTGGAAGTAGAAATGTCTTGCTGGTTCATTGGGGGTGCTTTTCTGAAATTGAAATTTCTGCAAAGAGCTTTTAAGGTGGAAACATGTTCTTGGGGCCAAAGTAAACTAAGCATGTAACAATGCTGAACCTGCCTTGGAACCAGTATGTCTAGAATGATAAACGGTTCCATTCCTCTGTGTCAACATTTCACACTTTGTAAAATACTAAATGCACTAAAATATTAAAAGAGAACAATATAAATGTTCAGAACGAAACTTGTTAAACGTACAAGTTTCTTATAGTAGACATTTTACTCAGATGAATAGGATGCTTAAATGGTTCATGACCTTCTGACTCTTCGTAACAGTCATAATTTAGGTTCATTTACCTTTGAGCTAAGGTTTAATTTAAGTTAATTAAATTAAGGTTTGGTAAATGATCAAAGAAATCTAACATTTAACTGTTTAAAAAAAAGCAAAATGGATATTTGCAACTTTGTAGGAAATCAAATTGCTGCTTGTAGCAAATGCACCAAGACAAAAATTCAGTCATTATCAAGAACTAAGAATTTAGTCATGTGACAGTCAATCATTGCATTCTACCTGTTTCTTTTGACGTGATGTGGAGGTACTGGCATTGGACTGGAGTCAACAAGGCCAAAAGTCAGACGACGTCAGGTTACAGTCCAGCAGATTTATTTGAAATCACAAGCTTTCGAAGAGCCAGTGCTCTTGTGATTTCAAATAAACCTGTTGGGCTATAACCTGGTGTCTTTTGTCATAAGTAGATCTCTAATTTCTGTTTTATAAAGAATGTGGAGCTGACTGTTTTTTGGTTTAAGTTGCCCATTTCTGAGGTATTTGGCAAAGGAAGCTGTAATGTCGAGTCATGCGAGGTATAGTCCTTTCTGCATTAAACATATGCTATTAGCTGGGCCTTCCTTGGAATCTGGTGTGGGGGCAGTTACTGAAAGTAAGTGGCACTATTTAACTGCATGGGAATGTCTCAGGAGTGATGTTAAAATCCACTTCCCAAATTAGTTTCCTGGCTTTTTACCTGGCATCTGGCAAAGAAGGTGGCTGTTGACACGTCTCAGCAAACCCTTGCAAATTTCCTGATCTGTAAAAGCCAGTGGCAGCAAGCTCCTTACACAACGAGTAGAGTTGTTGGAAAACATGATGGATTAGAGGGTCTGGAGGCCATATGCTGTCTATAACTCTGGGCTTGGCCAAGAATGGTTTTGTGGCTAGGTGACAGTCAGGTCAGGCATGCAAAGATGCTGAACCCAGAAGCATTTTCTCATTTAGCTAGATTCTAATTGAATGCTGCATGACAGTGTACTTTCCAACTGAATAATGGTAGGATTAGGAAATGTGACCAGCCACCAAAACAAAAATATAATGCAGTGAAATAAAGACATGAAAGTAATGAAATATACCCCATGAGGGGATCCTGGGCTCCTGGCTACCAGAGTTTGAGAACCATAGCTATATTGTGGTGTCTCACTTGACCTAGAAACTAGTGGTGATGAGAGCGTTAAGGGACTGTCTGCTTGTTGCATCATTGCCCTGACATCTGCGCTTTCCATTCCTCATGAGCAGCTTCACCTTTCCATTTATCCTTGTTAGAGGAGACACCTAGTTCCTTCATTTCCCTGTGCAAATTCATAGAAAGTAGGCCCTTCAGGTCTGTTCCACCATTTAATATGGTCATGACTGATCTGCTATCTCATTACCATATCCTTGCTTTCACTCCATATCCCTTCATGCCTTTAATATTGAAAAAAAAATTCTCTTTCTTAAATACACTCAGAGAAATGGCTCCACAGTTTTCTGTGATGATGAATTCCACAGGTTGACCACCCTCTGGTGATGAAATGGTTCCTCATCTCAGTCCTAAATGGATACCATACTTGAAATGGGAACCCCTGGTTTTCGACTCCACAATGATGGGAAATATCTGCTCTGCAGCTAATCTGTCCAGCCCTGTTGGAGTTTCATACGGTTCAATCAGACCCCTTCTCATCTTTCTAAACCTCTACAGGTCCAGTTGAATTAATCTCTACTTGGCTGACCTGGTATCAGCCCCTAGTGAACTTTTGTACTTCCTATTTGGCAAGCATATCCTCCTAAATAGGGAGACCAAAACTGCAGACAATATTCCACCTGTGGTCTTACCAAGGCTCTTGTAACCTTGATAACATATTCCTGTTGGTGAACTCAAATTCTTTTTCAATGAACGCCATTGCACAACTAGCACCCGCTTGTGTACTTTCATTGATTGATGAACAAAGATATCCAGATCCCTTTGTATTACCATTTAAATGATATTGTATCTTTCACACCAAAGAGTATAACTTCACATTTATCCACATTATACTGCATCTGTCTAGATCACTCTGAAGCTTCCATGCATGTCCCTCACAATTCTCATGATTTGAAGATGCCGGTGTTGGACTGGGATGTACAAAGTTAAAAATCACAAAACACCAGGTTATAGTCCAACAGGTTTAATTGGAAGCACATTGAGTGCTTCCAATTAAACCTGTTTGTCTATAACCTGGTGTTGTGCGATTTTTAACCCACAATTCTCGGTCACACATAGTTGGGGAGTCAGCAAATTCAGAAATGTTGTGCTTGGATCCTGTTATATAAGTACTTGGGGTGCTGCCCCTTTAAGAAAGCTAGACAGGTGTCCTGGAGAGGAGGAGCTTGGGTTCAGTCCAGAGCAGGCTACAGATGTGTGAACATTGTTAATGAAAGTATTTTTGATCAAATTTATCATTTGTCTACCAGGTAAATAATTCCTGGTTCCAAATGAAGCACTAACTTAACAGCTAACTATGAGAATGGGATCTGGCCCATGAACTGTGTGCAAATGCTTTTTTTGTTTGTTTGGAGGAGACGTTGCACAGACTTCAGAAATGACTAAGGATGTAATGTTGAGGGAAATGGTCATAAGGGGACTTGGGCGGCAGTCAAAGCCAGGAATGAAGTACTCACTTTAGTGTTACTGACTGACCACAGACCTCTAACTTCAATTTATGGCTATGTTCTGGGAATACCATCAATGGTGGCAGCAGAGGTGGGCACTGGCTCAGTCAGCCTACTCATATGAGATCAAATACTGACAGGTGGAGAAGCATGGCAGATGCCCTGTCAAGGTTGCCACGGCTGGGGAATAAAGCTGCTCCCGATTGGTACCTGAAAATTATGTACTTTTTCCAGGATGACAAGGTGTTGGTGACAACTGCAGAACGCTACTTGGAACAACCTGGTTTTTAGCCGAGTGATGGACTTAGCCCTGAGGGGGAGGAACAGTCACGAAAGCCATCCAGAATTACACCCTTACCTGTCTAGAAGGTGGGAGTTGTCTGTATCAGATGAGTGTTTGCACATTCTCCCTGTATCTATGTGGGTTTCTCCGGGTGCTCCAATTTCCTTCCATTGTCCAAAGATGCACAGGTTAGGTGGATTGGCCATGCTAAATTGCCCATTGTGTCCAGGATGTGTAGGCTAGATGGACTAGCCATGGTAAATGTGGGGATACAGGGATAGGGTAGGGGTGTGTGTCTGGGTGGAATGCTGTTCAGAGGGTTGGTGTTGACTTGATGGCTGAATGGCTTACTTCCGCATTGTAGGGATTATATGAAATACACAAGCAGGTTGAGGCAAAAAGCAATAGGTGCATAATCATATCTTTGGCAGCTTGCAGGTCAGAAGTAAAGATGAGGGTGAAGTGGATTTAAGAAATGACATAAGGCAGGAACATAATGTTATTCTGTGTTCTTGTGATATGGACATATCTGCTCTTCTCAAGTCTGGTCTGCTCTCTTTACCTTATTCTGTAAGAGAGATGAAACAATATCATATTTCAATGATGTGACTTCCAGGGATGAATTGTTGGTGGAAATAGAGCAGCAATAGCTGCATCTGGGACTGAGTCGAGGATACAGAGACAGGGTTTTAATGTTGAAGGTGGTACATAAACCTCCAAGCACAGCAAAAGTAGGATATCATCAATGTTTGAGTCTGATAATTCTCTGAGAAGGATAATGGGTTCGTTATAAACTACACTAGAAAGACGTTAAGCATTTAATTAATATGTGATGTGTCACTGCCTGTTCAGCCAGCCTTTAATACCTATTTGTATTGAGAAGGTGCTGGTTAGCTGCTTAATTAAACTGCTGCACTACCTGGGAATAAGTATTCCTGTAGAGCTGTTAGGAGAGATCCAGGATTTTGGCCCAGCTAGTGAAGGGATGCCAATACATTTCCAAGCCAGTCCAGTGTGTAGCTCAGAGTGGAATTTGCTTTCGGGCACCACCGCTTGCATTTGCTGCCCTTGAACTTCTAGGTGGGTGAGATTGTGGATTTGGAAGACACTGTTGAAAGATCCTTGAGGAGTTGGTGCAGTACAATTTGTAGGTCGTACATATTGCTACACTGTGCGTCAGTGATGAAGGGAGTGAATGTTGAAGGTGGTGGATGGGGTGCCAATGGTATTGCACTTCTTGACTGTTTTTGGAATCGAATGAGTTCAGGCAAGTTTGGAGTATTCCATCACATTTCTGAAAGTGCCTTGCGATGATGGACAGGCTTTGGAGGATTAAGTGAGTTAGTCACCACACAATCCCTCGTCCCTGACTTGCTTTTATAGCCACGTTATTTATACGACAAATTCAGTTAAGTTTCTGGTTAGTAGTAACCATCCCCCCATCCTTTCCAACATTCCGCAGAGACCATTTCTTCCATGACTCCCTCATTAGGTCCACTGCCCCCACCAACCCACCCTCCACTCCTGGCACCTTCTCTTGCTGCCACAAGAGGTGTAAATTTTGCACCTACACCATCCCCGTCACCTCTGTCCAAGACCCCAAATGATCCTCTCACATCCAGCAGAGATTTTCCTGCACATCCAAACACCTCATCTACTGCTCTCGATGTGGTCTCCTCTACATTGGGGAGACAGGATGCCAACTCGTGGAATGTTTCAGGGAACATCTCTGGGACACCTGCACCAAACAATCCCAGCACCCTGTGGCTGACCACTTCAACTCCTCCTCCCACTCCGCCAAGGACATGCAAGTCCTAGGCCTCCTCCCCTGCCAAATCCAAGCCACCCGAGCCTGGAGGAAGAACACCTCATCTTCCATCTTGGGACCCTCTAACTAGAAGAGGGCACTGTTGGTATGATCAGCAAGTTTGCACATGACACAAAGATTGGTGGAGTAGCAGAAAGCATAAGGGACTGTCAGAGAATACAGGAGGATATAGATAGACTGGAGAGTTGGGCGGAAAAGTGGCAGATGGCTTTCAATCCTGACAAATGTGAGGTGATGCATTTAGGCAAGTCTAATTCTAGAGCGAATTTTACAATGAATGGGAGAGCCTTGGGAAAAGTTGATGGGCAGAGAGATCTGGGAGTGCAGGTCCATTGTACCCTGAAGGTTGCCGCACAGGTGGATAAAGTGGTCAAGAAGGTATATAGTACGCTTGCCTTCATGGGACAGGGTATTGAGTATAACAGCTGGCAAGTCGTGTTAAAATTGTACAATACATTGGTTTGGCCGCATTTAGAATATTGTGTACAGTTCTGGTCGCCACATTACCAAAAGGATGTGGATGCTTTGGAGAGGGTGCAGAGAAGGTTTATGAGGATGTTGCCTGTATGGAAGGTGCTAGCTATGAAGAGACGTTGAGTAGGTTAGGTTTATTTTCACTCGAAAAAGTGAGATTGAGGGGGGACCTGGCAAAATCATGAAGGGTATAGACAAGGTGGATAGAGACAAGCTTTTTTCCCAGGGTGAAGGATTCAATAACCAGAGGTCATGCTTTCAAGTTGTGAGGTGGAAAGTTTGAGGGGGTTACACGTGGCAAGTACTTCACTCAGAGGGTTGTGGGCGTTTGGAACGCTTTGCCAGCAGAGGTGATAGAGGCAGGCAGGGTAGATTCATTTAAGGTCCGTCTGGACAGATGCATGAGTAGGTGGGGAGCAGAGGGATACAGATGCTTAGGAATTGACTGACAGGTTCAGACAGTACATTTGGATTCGCTCAGGCTTGAAGGGCCGAAGGGCCTGTTCCTGGACTGTAAATTTTCTTTGTTTTTGTTCTTTGTACACGGCATCAACATCAGTTTCACCAGTTTCCTCATCTCCCCTCCCCCCACGCCATTCCAGATCCACACCTCCAACTTGGCACCACCCTCTTGAACTGTCCTACTTGTCCATCTTCCTTCCTACCTATCTGCTCCAACCTGCCCCCCCCCCCCGACCTATCACCATCAACCCCCACCAGCATCTACCTACTGCCTTTCTGACTACCTTCCCCCAGCCCCACCCTCATCTCTCCTCCGCCACCCAGCTCCTTGGATGCTGCCTAATCTACTGTGTTTTTCCAGCACCACACTTTTCTACTCTGATCTCCAGCATCTGCAGTCCTCACTTTCTCTTAGTTGCTGTAAGGTCTCCAGATTTTGGAAGTGGAGGATTCAACAATATTGATACCATTGAATGTCAAGGAGAGACTGTTACAGGTGGTCATTGCCTGGCAGATTTGTATTACAAATTTTACTTGCTACTTATTAGTCTAAGTCTCAATATATTTATTATTCATTCATGGGATGTGAGTGTCACTGGCTGGGCCAGCATTTATTGCCGATTTCTAATTGCTGCTTGAATTGACCAGCTTGGGCCATTTCAGAAGGCAGTTAAAAGTCAACCACACATTGCTTGGTCTGGAATCACATGTAGACCAGACCAGTTTAGGATGAAATATTTCCTCCCTAAAGAACATTAATGAACCAGTTGGGATTTTAGAGCAATCAGCAATGGTTATATGATTGCCATTGGGCTAGCTTTTATTCCAGATTTTCTTGATTCATCATCTGCCATATGGGATTCGAGCCCATATTGCCACTTAGCGCTATGCCAACGCCTCACCCAGATTGTCTCAATCTTCTGTATATGGACATGGACTACTTCAGTATCTGAGATGTCACGAATGCTGAACATTGGGCAGTCATCAGCAAAGAATCTCATTTCTGACCTTCTGATGAAGGGAGTGCTATTAATAAAGATGGTTGGGCCAACAGCACTAGCCTGAGGAGTTTCTGCAGTGATGCCCTGGGTCTGAAAGTATTGACCTTCACAACTTCAGCTGTCTTTATGCTTGTTGTGATTCTAGCCTGTGGATTCCCCTGCCTCCACTGATTCCCACAGGTTTTTTGCTAGGGCTCGTTAAAGCCATACTTGGTGAAATGTCCTGATGTTAAGGGAAATCACTCTCGCCTCATTTCTGGACTTGAGCTGTGTTGTCCATGTTCATGGGATTGCTACAGGTCAGATAGAGATCATTTGGCCCATCGATCTGCACTAACCCTCCAAAGAGCATCCCACCCTCTCCCCATAACTTCACATTTACCATAGTTACCCTACTTGGCACTGCATGCTACAGGGCAATTTAGTTTAGCCAACCTGCACATCTTTGGACTGAGAGGAAATCAGAGCACTTGGAGGAAACCCACGCAGACACAGGGAGAAATTGCAAACTCCACCCAGTCTCCCAAGACTGGAATAGAACCTGGGTCCTGTGAGGCAGCAGTGCTAATCTTGCTGCCTTAACTTCTGTACTACTGTGCTGGCTTCAACTGTACCACTGTTCCATTTGGACCAAGTTTGTAACGAGAAAGTCTATTCATGAGTCTAAACTGAGCATCAGTCAGCACGCTATTGCAAAGCAAGTCCTATCTTCCAACCTCTTCCATTATTTTGCTGATAATTTGAGAGTAGACTAATGGCCCAGTAATTGGCTGGGTTTTTTGTGGACATGATGAACCTGCATTGCAACAGTGAGTCCGCTTCAGAAGTGCTCTGTAGGCTATGAAGTATTTTGAAGATGCATAAATCATTATCTAAACGTAAGTTAGTTTTGAAATTGCAATATTTGGAGTAGAGTATTTTTGATTAGGTTTACCTTCAGTAATAGCAGAGCTCATGTACCATATTTCTAATTCTAAATTCCTGTAGTGTTCATTTCATATATAGTTTTGTTCTTAGCATTTGTTGTAATTTTATTTTTCACAGTCCTTGTGTAGTCATATTTAGAAGATTAAAATGTAATGAAAAAGAATAATTATGTATGAACGTAATTTCAGACTTATACATTCATTTCCAGTAACCAAATACATCATTAATTTTACATATTGATGAGAAATGATTATAACTGGTGCCAATCTTAGACTGAATTTTAGTCATAGTAAACTCGCTCCAGTTCTCCAGCCTCCTGGGTGGTATAAAACAGAAAACTTGAGCAAATGTTGAATCTGTGTGGTACTCTGCAACTGAAGTGCATTAGGAACAGATGCAGCGGAATCGTCATTTATTTTTGTCAATGCTAAATGAAACGAGTAGCCATAAATTAGAAAGAAGGATTTGAACATGCCTTTATTTTCCTGCCATCACGTTTTGATGGATATCATTTGATTGCTGTTGAGATTCTGCAGGTTTGCTCAGTTGCTTGGCCTCCCAAAGTTAATAGATTAGTTATTCAAAACTCTGTACTCGCAACACACCTTAGACCAAGGCATAATTGAAAGGCGTATAAACATTGGGAGATATTGATTGTAAGAATTGGTTTCAGCAGATGTTGTGAATTCCCATTCCATATTCTATTAATTGCAACTAGGGTTTGAATCTGTTTATCAAAAGCATCTTATTAACACAAAAAAAACGTTTACAAGTGTGTTTCTAGGATGAGAGATTCTAATTATGTGGGTAGATTAGCAAACCTAGGCTGCAATCCTGAGACGTTGATGAGGTGTGGGATCAAGATATTCAAAATCATGAAAGGTTTAGACAGTATAGATAGAGACTCTGTTTTTTGGTGTAATGATTGAGAACCAAAGAAACTGACTAATCTAAGGTGATTAGCAAGACAATCAAAAGGAACTGAGCAAAGTCTTTTTATGCAGCAAGTGGTTATGGTTGTGAGTTCATTGCTTGAAAGGGTTATAGATGCTGGTTCACTATTGTATTTTAAAAGAAAATTGGCTAAGGACCTTGTGTGGAAGAATTTATAAGGCTTTGAGGAAAGGATTGGAGAAGTAGATTTGGATGAACTTAAATGTTCATCACCTGTTCAGTAACCATTCCGTATGAAGTTGAGTAGTGTTACTTTCTAATATTGTGAACAATAAGGAAGTCAGCAAATCCATAGCTAATGTAATCATAAGCTGATTTTTAAATTGTTTCCGCTTTTGGAAATTTTAGGTAATGGGATGGAAAATCTTATTTTTTCAAATTCTACCACTTGTTATTATCATCCTAACCAGGCCAGATTAGACAAATGACAGTTCTGCTTTGGAAACCTGTCTGCACTCCTTTCATGTCCCCTTTTAAAGCAGTGAAACATCAGATCTTCAGAGTATAGTGTAATAATAGTAAATGCAGACAGTGGAGTAATATGACTGACTATTAATCCAGAATCCCAAGTTAATGTTCTGGGGAGATGCGTTCAAGTTTCATCACTGCAAATAGTGGAATTGTAATTCAGTAAATGTCTGGAATAAAACACTGGCCCAATGCTGACCAAGTAACAAAAAAAAAAGAAAAAACTGCAGATGCTGGAAATTAGAAACAAAAACAGAAATGGTGAGGAGACAGGAGGTAAATGGACAGGTGTTCTGTGGTTGCAAGGGAAGATGCTGTGATGCTGTGGGGACGTGTTGGGAGTAAACAAGGAGGAGCCCAGGAAGTCTTGGAGGGAATGGTCCCTTTGGAAGGCTGACAAGGGAGGGAAGGGGAATATGTGTCTGGTGGTGATATATTGCTGGAGGAGATGGAAATGGTGGATTGTGATCGTATGGATGCAGATGGGATGTAGGTGAGGACAAGGGGGACACTATTGCTGTTGTGGGAGTGAATAGAAGGGCTGAGGGCTGAAGTGCAGAAAATGGGTCAGATCCAGCTGAGGGCCCTGTCAGCGTGAACTGGCAATCAGAAGCAGCAGGAATGGAACCATATAAATTCCAGAGGACACAGTACAGCAGCGCTTCACAGGAGCCTTCAATGCACTGAAGATGTCACCTAGACAGGGGATGAAACGTCTGCAAGTCAACTTCCCAGCTCAGCCAACGTACCCACAACCACGGCAACCGGCGCCTGAGCTACAAATCTTTACGCACGCCTGTCAACTGCTGGGGCATCCCTGGTTAAGAATGAAAGTGGACTTTTCGGAAGCCTCTCCTTGTTGAAGTTGGCATCAACAGAACAAATGAAACAGAGATGGAGAGCGTATGATGATTTTGACCCAGTGATAATGAAGGATTGATGATGTATTTTGATTTATGGGTTGGAAGGGAGTTTGCTGCTGATGTTTTTTGAGGCTCTTTTGGAAGCTGTGTTTGTTTTAGGAAAAATGTTTACCAGAAATGCAATGATCATCATGTAGATGATTGGAAACTCCTTATTTTGCTTTTGGCAACCTTATTATGTTAAGTGCACAGGCAAGTTGAAAAAAATATACAAACAAATAGATTAAAAACACCCATTTTACTGTTATGAAATTATTGGTTTCAGTCCAGCTTTAAAGGAGATACAATTGTGATTTTGGTTCTTGAAATTTAGTGAGGCACATTTAGCTTGGGGACAGTTCTCAAAGGCTTTAGCACTGACAACAGTAAAAGGAATTCCCTTCCATACTACTGTAAAACAGCAGACGAGCACACTTTCCCTATTATTTCTTAACTGGTGTTCATTTTTCCACATGTGACACAAGACTTAACTGATGTGAACCACTAAGTGCAGTTGCAATCAAGTGCAATTCTGAACTTACTAAAACTAATGCTGAGTGTTCTTGAGATAACTTAATGTAGGGTCATCACGACATATCAATCTACGTATCAGAATACAAATCCAACCTCTAATTAGGATGGATTGTAACTCTGTGGGAGACCAGGTAGGGGGAGGCTTGAGTTGATTTTAGTGGCAGGGCTTAATTTATTTACTGACAAGGTTGCTGACTAGTTGCAGTGTCATAGATTCGTGAAGAGCACAGGAAGAAATCATTCAGCCCATCATGTCTTTGGCACCACTTTGAGTGAGCAATTCTTCTTAGATCACTTTTGCTTCTTGCTCATTACTTTCAATTTGTTCTTAGATTAGATTAGATTACTCACAGTGTGGAAACAGGCCCTTCGGCCCAACAAGTCCACACCGCCCCGTCAAAGCACAACCCACCCATACCACTACATTTACCCTTTACCTAACACTACGGGCAATTTAGCATGGCCAATTCACCTGACCTGCACATCTTTTAGGACTGTGGGAGGAAACCGGAGCACCCAGAGGAAACCCACGCAGACACGGGGAGAATGTGCAAACTCCACACAGTTAGTCGCCTGAGGCGGGAACAGTTTCTCTTTCACAAATGGGAACAGTTTCTCCCTATTGACTCTATTTAAACCTATCATGATTGTGAATACCTCTATTAAGACTATAAGAGCAGAATTAGGCCATTCAGCCCATCAAGTCTGCTCTGCCATTCAGTCACAGCTGATATATTTCTCAATGCTATTCTTCCTTCTACCATAACCCTTGATCTCTTTACTAATTTAGAACCTATCTATCTTTGTCTTAAATGCACTCAATGACTTAGCTTCCACAGCCCTCTTGTGGCAATGAGTTTCACAGAATGACCGCCCTTTAGCTAAAGAAATTCTCATCTCAAATGGTCATCCCTTCAACCTGACTGTGTGCCCCTAGTCTTACCAGTGGAATTATCCACATCCACTCTTTCCAGGCATCTCAGTATCCTGCAAGTTTCAGTCAGACTCCCCCTCATCTTTCTAAACTCTATTGAGTACTGACCTTCAACCACTCCTTAAGTTACCTCCTGACTTTCTCTTTTCCAAAAGAAACATTCCTGTCTTCAATTTATCTTCATAACTTAAATTCCTCCTTCCAGGAATCATTCTTGTGCATCTTTTCTAAACTTTTACCACTGATGTTTGTAGGTTTTTGGCAGTTGTCATTAAGCCTCAAACAACAGGCCAGCAGGCCTTTGATCAAACAAATAGTGGAAACTTATTGGGACCTTGCAGATGTAGGAAATCAAACTGATATCCAAGGCAACTAATGCCATTGAGCGTGCACTTGCAGTCTCTTGTCTCGTGACTCCATTCAGTGTCACAACCCACAGTCTGAGAAACTCTATCTTAATAAGTAATGTCATCCCTCCCGATTTTCTTTCTTTCCCAACTTTCTTGAACACTTTGCATCCAGAAATATTTTACACTAAGACCAGTTCTCCTTTTGAGTTCTGTGTCTTGTCATAGCTGCAACAGCATTTTTATATGGAAATCTGTGTCTACAAATCACCAGTTTTCTTTATCATTGACATAAGTATTGACATAAATAGTCAGTAATCATCATTTAGGCTTTAATACCATATCATTTTCTCTGACCTCACCTATTAACTTAGTATTGTCTATTCTGGTGCAATCAATGTTTCCCAGAACTCTGTACATGTTGGTCCCCTCTGATGTTATCCCTTGATTCCTACTCCTCTGCCAGGTTAGTTTAAACCTTCTTCAAAAGCACTGGTAAACACTTTACGTAGATCAAAGTCATGCGCCCAGATATGATACATGGCAACAAGATTTCTTGTGGGCATTGGAATTGGGAATTTTTTTTTGATGAAGCAAATGAAGCAATGAAGCAAATGTCCAAAATTTCCTGGTTGGGGCTCAGAGGTGCATTCCTACTCCAATTGATCTGTTAAAGGAAAGTTTTTGATTAATCAATTCTCCCTGCCAAATTTTACTAAGATATTTACTTGTAAAAGAAAGTAGGCCCTGGTTAAGAAACAGTTAAAATGTCAGATGCCTATAAGGGTGTTGGGACTCTGTTTGCATGAGCTGTTCATTCATTGTTGTCGCATGTATTGAAATAGTGTATAAAATGTTTCATGTGCTATACAGGCAGATCTTATGATACAAAGTAACTTCTGGGTAGCAGAACAGAGAAGGTTCAGAGAGTGAGAGATCAGAATTAATATTTGAGAAGTCCATTCAGATGTCTGATTAACAGCTGGAAAGAAGCTGTTCTTCAATCTATTCATATGTGTATTCAAACTTTTATATCTTTTGCCTGTTGGAGGATGTTGGAGAAGAGTACAATTAGGATGGGAAGGGTCTTTGATTATGTTGGTTGCTTTCCTCAGGCAGCAGGAAGTAGAGATGGAGTCAATGGATGGAAGGCTGGTCTGCATAATGGATTGGGTTGTATTCACGACTATAGTTTTTTGCAGTTCTGGGAAGACCAGTTGCTGTGATGCATTCAGATAGGATGCTTTCTATGGTGCATCTATAAAAATTGGTAAGACTCCTTTTGGATATGCCGAATTTCCTTAACTTCCAGGGGAAGTAGAGGCATTGTTGTGCTTTCTTGACTATCGCATCGATGTGAGTGGACCAGGGCAGATTGTTGGTGATCATCTGTGGTGGTTGCCTCAGCACTCATGAAAGATGGTGGCAGGTAGGAATTTAGGAAAAAGTGAGGACTGCAGATGCTGGAGATCAGAGTCGAGAGTGTGGTGCTGGAAAATCACAGCAGGTCAGGCAGCATACGAGGAGCAGGACACTCGACGTTTCTGGCATAAGCTCTTCATCAGGAGCCCTAACATTCCTGATGAAGGGCTTATGCCTGAAATGTCAATTCTCCTGCTCCTGGGAATTTAGTCTGAATGGGGCATAAGTATTCTCACAGCTATTTTAATTATTTGCCCATTGCATACCTTCTGGGATTTTATGGGGTGGGGCATAGCTCATAGCCATCTTTGTGTTGGACAAACTAAAAAGCTAGTGCAATGTACTTTTTGATGAAGACTCAGTTACATCAATCCCGCTGCATTTAGATGTGACTAGCCCCAAAATAAAAGGAAAATTGCTGCAACAGGCTATTCCTACCCAAAACCACCACTTCTAACAAGGAAGCTGAAAATTGACTGCAGCATTTAATTTGGTTATGGTTGCATTTTCCCTTTTAATCATTTCAAGTATACTTTAATAAAAATGAAAGACATTCATGTTGAACTTTATTTTCTGTTCACAAACATGTTATCAGAGGCAAGTGATTTCTTGCATCTCAGCATTTATATTTTTAAAAGCAGTTGGAGTTTACACCAAGAATATTTTGGAACAATGAAAAGTTGCCAGTGGGATTTTGCGTGATGTAATAATTTTGAGTCAGAATGCAAACCATATGTTAAATGGAATTGTCTATTTTCAGAATGCTTCATTTATGGTAACTATAAGACTGAATAAAACATTGTGCCACAAATGAAGCTAACCAATGGAAAAGACAATGTAAGTTGCGTAAGTGCAAAGAAAATTCCAGGAAAGACATCACTTAGGTTTTTCAGGCATCCTCTTGTTTTTGTTTTTTGGATATAAACCCCCTGAGTGCAGTGGAATCTACAGATTGCATCATAGCTGAATAGCTTCTAGTTTAGTTCAGAGCTGGCAAATTATTTCTAGCTTCTAGAAACAAGAGTTATGCCATTTGTGTCAAGTCAGAGAGGTGATGGCCTGGTCATATTATTTAGATTAGATTAGATTACTTATAGTGTGAAAACAGGCCCTTCGGCCCAACAAGTCAACACTGACCCTCCAAAGAGCAACCCACCCAGACCCATTCTCCTACATTTATCCCTTCACCTAACACTATGGGCAATTTAGCATGACCAATTCTCCTAACCTGCACATTTTTGGACTGTGGGAGGAAACCGGAGCACTGGTCTTCATCAGGAGCCCTAACATTCCTGGTGAAGGGCTTATGCCCGAAATGTCAATTCTCCTGCAGCACAGAAACAGACCCTTTGGTCCAACTCATCCATGCTGAGCTGGTACCCCAAACTGAACTAGTCCCAATTGCCTGCATTTGGCTCATATCCCTCTAAACTCTTCCTATTCATGTACCTGTCCAAATGTCTTTTAAATGTTGTAATTTCCATCCTCAACCACATCCTCTGGCAGCTCATTCCATACAGGTACCACCCTCTGTGTGAAAAAGTAACCCTTCGGGTTCCTTTTAAATCTTTCCCCTCTCACCTTAAAACTATGTCCTCTAGTTTTGAACTCATCTGCTCTTCAATAAAGACCTTCAATGTTCACCTTTTCACCTTATCAATGCCATTCATGATTTTATAAATCTCTGTAAGTCTCCCCTCAGCCTCTGCCGCCCCAGAGAAAAAAATTCCAAATCTCTCCTTAAAACTCAAGCCCTCCAGTCCCAATATTCTTGAAAGAATAATTTGCAATAGAATGAATAGGCAAGTATGGGTTAATAATTGATAGCCAGCATGATTTCTTAAGGGATAACCCTGTCTAACTGACCAACTCGGGGAAGAGCTTCGGTTGATGAGGGTAATGCTGCTATGTGCTGAACATGGACTTTCAAAAGGCATGTCGGTGCTGTATAATAGATGTGAGAAACGTTGTGCCTAATGAAATGAAGGTGTCAGTAGTAACATGGATAGGACCACTGGTTGAATGATAGGAAACAGTCATAGATATTTTTTGGCCTGAAAATAAGTTTGAAGTGGTTTCTCCAGGGGTCAGTATTGGGATCCTTGCTTTCCCAAGATCGAGATAGTGACAGAATTTCAAAGTTTATGGATGATACAAAACTTGGAAGCCTTGTAAACTTTGAGGAGGTTGGTGTCGAACCTCAAAAAGGCATTGACAGGTTTGTGGTTTAGCGGATAGGTAGTAGATGAAGTTCAAAGTGCAGAAGGATGAGATAATGCACTTTGGTAAAAAGAACATGGAAAGGCAGTATAAAATAAAGAGTGCTACTGTGAAGAATGTGCAGGAGCTGAGAAACGTGTGAGCATGTGTCCATGAATCATTCAGGGTAACGGGACAGGTGTAGATTGATTAATAAGGCGTATAGCCCAAGGCTTTATTAATAGTGAAGATGTGGAGGTTCCGTTGTTGGACTGAGGTGGACAAAATTAAAAATCACATAACACAGGTTATAATCCAACAGATTTATTTGGAAGTACAAACTTTCAGAGCGCTGCTGCTTTATCAGGTTGCTAGTGGGGCAGGATCATAAAACACAGAATTTATCATAAAAGATCGAAGTGTCATACAACTGATGTGATGTATTGAACAAACCGAGATTGCTGTTAAGTCTTTTCGTCATTTAGAATGGGTTGTGGGATTTGTTTCATTAATATATAATTCCCAGAACTTCTTTCAAGTCACATTCCAGAGGTAAGTCAAGGATTTATAAAAACAGGTGACATCTCAGCTCAGACAATGCATTAAAGGTATGAGATTAGAGTCACACCTTTGAGCTGAGATGTCACCTTCTTTTAATAAAACCTTAAATTATCTCCGCAATGTGACTTGAAAGAAGTCCTGGGATTTACATATTAATGAATCAAAACCCGCAACCCATTCCAAGTGACTGAAAGACTTAACAGTAATCCATGTTTGTTCAATACATCGCATCAGTTGTATGACACTTTGAACTTTTAAGATAAGTTCAGTGTCCTATGATCCTGCCCCACTAGCCACCTGATGAAGGAGCAGCACTCTGAAACGTAGTGCTTCCAAATAAACCTGTTGAACTATAACCTGGTGTTTTGAGATTTTTAGCTTTATTAATAGCGGCATAGAGTGCAAAAGCAAGGATGTCTTGGTTAAGGATGCATGTGAACTCACTGGAGAGAATGCAGTGGAGGTTTGCAAAAATGATTCCAGGGATGAGAAACTTCAGTTACAAAACTGAATTGGAGAAATTGGGAGACTTTTCATACAACAAGTGGTTGAGTCTCTGGTTGAGTCTGCTTGGAAGTGTGTCGGATGCAGGTTCAGTTGAGGCATTTATGAAAATGTTGGATGACCATTTAAAGAGGGTAATGGTAAAGGGTGGGAAATGACACTACAATGTGGTGTTCATTTAGAAAACCAGTGTAGTGATGATGGGCTGAATGGACTGCTTCTGTACTGTTATAATCCTCTGATCCTGTGAACTACTTGGCCTTTAGCCAGTTGACTACATGCAAGCAAGAACTGCAACCTATAATAATATTTAATTTTTGTCTGTCTGGATTCTTTTGATCCATCAAATGTTGTTCAGTGAAACTTTGAACCTCATAGAGTCATAGAGATGTACAGCAGAGAAACTGACCCTTTGGTCCAACTCGTCCAGAATCTATCCTGTCTATACCTGACATATGTTTCCTTCTTTTTCTTAACCAAACCCTCAATTTCTTTTGTCATTCAGCATTCCCTATACCTACCAGCCTTTCCTTTCACCCTAACAGGAATATACTTTCCCTGGATTCTCGTTCTCATTCCTGCTGAAGGCTTCCCATTTTCCAGTTGTCCCTTTACCTGCGAATCTTATCGGATCGAATGGATCGGTTGGAGAGACAGTTAGAAGCAATGAGGAATTTGCAACAACAACAGTATGTGATGGATGGCAGTTATAGAAAGGGGAGAAGTCTCAGATAATGTTGCATAGATGGGTTAATTCCAGGAAAGGTAAGAGAGGTAGGCACCTTGTGCAGGTGTTTTCTGTGGCTATCCCCATTTCAAACAGGCATGCTGTTTTCGAAAATGTGGGGGTGATGGATTCTCAGGGAAACGTAGCACGAACAGCCAAGTTTCTGGCATTGAGACTGGTTCTAATGCAATGAGGGGTACGTCGGGTTCCAAGAGATCAATTGTGTTAGGGGATTCTCTAGTTTGAGGTTCAGATAGATGTTTCTGTGGCCAGCAGTGAAATATCAGAATGGTGTGTTGTGGGATAACAGTTGGTGAAATGGATATTGAAAGATTTCACTGCAATACTAAGTTACCTTATGTATTAAACATAATAATTTCTTCCATCTCGTATTCCATTTTTCTTACACCCACTCCTCCTCCACCTTAGTGAGGTACCATTCCGTCTTACATTCTTCTCTTCACCCCACTTCCATGGGAGCCATTTCAACGACTTTCCATGAATGTATACCAAGACATGAGTGAAGTGAGGGGCAGGGCCTGAAGTTTTAACTGTCCATGTGCTCTTTGACACACTGTTTGGTGGTGAGTGGTCGGACGGACGAATGGAAGAAGAGGGGTGGATGGCATTGGAAAGAGATGATAGGAGAGGTATGAAAGTAATGGGATCATTATAATGCGATATGAATGGCATGGAATATAGATTATGGTGTAATTATTTATTGCATGGTTTCTGGGTCTCTGCTAGTTTACGATGTTGCTAATATTTAAAAAGAACATACTAAAACGTTTTTTAAAAATTAACTAGCTTCAATTCCAGTTTAATTATTGAACCTTTTAAAACTTGTTCTCGACATGTGCAGGGCTCAGCTGCAAACCATTTATGGTCCACTTTGACACACCCTGCCTTAACGTGACCTAGAAGCATCAGGCCTCTAGTCTGCTGTTGAATCATTTCCACCCTTTTAGCATTGCTTCGTTTGTATTCTGGTCCCTTCAAGCCTCAAGCCAGTAGAAAGCAATTTTCTTTTAGTGCTAAGCATACTTACTTTATTTCTCCCAATTATAGTTGGCAGACCCAATATAAAATCCTTTTAGCACTGAAAGCTTTATGCTGGCAGTAGGCCCTGAAAATCCAGAAACACTTTATAGATTGATGGGAAAAAAAGGCAAAAATAGCTTCGGCAGATCGACAATTCGAGTGTGGGTGAGTGGAGTGATTCTCTTCTGTCTGTCTGTAGACAGCTTGGGGTTGGTTTCTCTGGCTTTAAACTGACCATAGGATACATCTTGAACAGCTGCCTCATCATAGGAGCCTGCTATTGATGCTGTCAGCCCTGACTGCCACTCCCATTCCTGCAGTGCACCCTCTCCTTTTGTATACAGGTACATGCTAAGAAGCACCTTTTTTCTCTGTTCCCATATTTCCAACCTACATTTTCTGATTGGTTCGCATTTCATGTGCATATTACAGCAACAAATTGGAACTAAGCACCAGGACATGTTCCAAGTAGAAAGTAGCAAATAAGAATGAAATACGCTAGTCAAGAAGATACAAATTTTAAAAAGCCACACATCAGAAATGGAGCGTTCGAGAGAGCTACCAAATAAAGACAAAAATGAACCAATCAAATCCTTCTAAAATTCTCCGAGCCATCATTCCAACTCTTGCTGAGCTACTTGCAACAGAAAATAAGGATTGCAACATTTGTTTTAATAAATGTGTCTATTTACACACAATAATCAATATTATGTATAAAGTAGACCAGAATACTTTCAGTTTGTGACCATTATTGTCAGAATCCTAGGTTTTGAGTGAGGATTTTTGCCACAGCACTCAGTCAGTTGAAGAGACTTTTGCAGAATTTGCATTGTCGAAAAATCATTCAGAATACTTTCAGCATGCTTCATTACAATTATCAGAATCTAAACTTTGCACTGAAATATAAAACTGGAGACTAAAGCTCTTTTTTAATTTTGTTTTTTTCCTCATTGTCTTCAAAGTATCCATGGAACCCCTATACTGTGGAAACCATTCGGCCCATCGAGTCTACACTGAACCTCCAAAAAGCATCCCCCCCAGATCCACTCCTCCCTACCCTATCCCTGTAACCCTGCATATGCCATGACTAATCCACCTAACCTACACATCCCTGTGCACTATCGGCAATTTAACATGGCCAGTACACTGAACCTGCACATCTTTGGACTGTGGGAGGAAACCAGAGCACGCAGAGGAAACCCACGTAAATGTATGAACATCTGAAACATTAAAGTGAGATTTGATTACAAAACTGTTATCAAAAATTTATTTTTGTTTCAGAAAGAAAGGTGTGCATATGTGATAGAAAGGTATATATCGAGAGAAAATGAGAGACACGTCAGTGTTAAGTCTGTAGAAGAGAGATCACATCCCAGGAAACTTTATATAGAGGGAAGGAGAGTCAAAGGGAAAAGAAAGTATAGAACAATGATGTAGACAGCAGCCTGTTTTAAATTACCAATGCTCTGCTTCTTTCACCCCACCTCACATTGAAGATGGTTTGCATGGAACAGTCAACCATGCAGTGAAATTAGAGATTAGAATAAATGCTGGTGAGAGAAACCTTTAATGAATATCTAAGCAGCTTATATTGTATAGTATCCAGCTGGAAACGTTCTTAGGGAGTGGTGGAATACCAGCACTTTAAAGCATGTTAACTGTTTAAGATTAACGTTACATGGTATTTTTTTCACTCCTGTTACTATGAATCAGCATGTGCTCTGAGTTACGGTGCCTAGCCCTTCATCTGTTCCAAATCAGAATGTTAAAATTATATTTCTTTGAAAAAAGAATAATTTCTTGCTCATTTTAAATACTTGCTCTTGGGAATGTGACTGTCGTAATAAATTTCCATTTATGTAAGATTTAAATTGGACACATTCGAGTGAAAGAATTGGACAAGGGTATGATGAGAATTCCATGTGTGAATATTCAGCTCCTTCAGCAGAGTAATACAGTTCATAGTGAGAAATTTAATTCCCTAGACAGGCATGAATAAGTGAGATGGATAGAACCGTAAGTGTATGGCACGTGTCACTGATATATTTGTTGCAGCAAACTCCAATCCATTCACCAGGTCTGCACTCAAAGGCAAGAGCCAAGGAGTCCCAAGTAGCTGTCAATCTACAAAAACGCCTTTTAGCAACATAAGACAATGGAGCAGAAACAGACCCTTCAACTCATTAGATCTGCTCCATCATTCAAAGAGGTCATGTCTGATCTAACGATTCTCAAGTCCACTTTCCTGCTTTTTCCTCATAATCTTTGATTCCCTCACTGATTAAAAAAACTGTCTGTCTCAGCTCTGAGTATACTTAATGATCCAGTCTTTATAGCCCTCTGCTGTAAAGAATTCCACAGGATCATTACCTGCTGAGAGAGGAAGTTCCACTTGATCTCTGGCTTAGATGGCAGTGCCTTATTTTGAGATTATGTCCACTGGCCCTGGATTCTTCCGAGAGGGGAAACAGCATTTTCACATCTGTCAAGTTCCCTAAGAATCTTGTAAGTTTCATTAGACTGCCTCCCATTCATCTAAACTGTAATGAATGCAGGCTTAACCTTTTCAACTTCTCCTCTTAAGACAGTCCCGCCATATTTGGGATCAACCCAATGAATCTTCTCTGGATTTCCTCCAATGCTGGTATACATTTCCCTAGATAAGGGGACCAAATACTATTCATAGTATTCTTGGTGTGATCTGACAGTTTGCAAACTTGCCTTGGATCCCATGTGCTCTTACCATTTACACCAGCCTTCCATGTGGGACCTTGTCAAAGGCCTTACTGAAGAGCATGCAATCCAAAACAACTGCACTATGCTCGTCAAAATATTTAATCATCTTTTCAGAAAACTCAACTACTTAATCAGGCGGGATCTTCCTCTTAAAAATCTATGCTGACTATCTCTGCCTTTCTAAATATTGATTAATCCTGTCCTTCTGAATTTCTTCCAATATTTTCCCTGCCACTGATGTCAGACTAACTGCTCTGTAATTATCTAGCCTCCCTTTGTGCCTTTCTTGAAAAAATAACCTAATTAGCTATCTCCCAGTCATCTGGCACCTCTCCTTTGGCCAGTAAGGTATTAAATATTCTCACCTGAGCCTTGGGAATCTCCTCCTTTGCCTCCCAAAAGCAATATGGGATCCATCACATCACATCAAATCGTGAGGATTTAAGCACCTGTATGCCTGTTAAAATGCCAAATGCATTCTTATTAATCTTCACCTGTTCTAGAACCTGATCATCCTAACTGAAATCCCCAGCTACTATGTCCTTCTCTCTGTGAATACAGATAAGAAGTATTCATTTAAGACCATACCCATATCCACTGACTCCATGCACATATTGCTGCTTTGGTCTCTAATAGTTCCCACTAGTAATCCTCTTACTCTTGAAATACTTACTAAAAAAACTTTGGGGTTTTTTGTTATGTCAACTGTCAAAGTTATTTTGTGGCCCCTCTTTAGCTTCCTAATTGCCTTTTTAAGTGACCTCCCACTCTCTACTTTGAAGGGCCTCCCTCATTTTTACTGAACTGCGACTAGCATATTATTCCTTCATTTTCTTTACAAAACTTTTTATAACGCTTGTCATCCAGGGTTCTTGGACCTGCTACCCTGGCCCTTCACTCTTAGAGAAATGCTATGCTTCTTCTAAAAGATTCCCACTCTCCAAATGTAGACTTACCTGCAAGTAATTACTCTATGCTGGCCAGATCCTACTTAATGATATTGAAATTGGCTTTACCTCAATTTATACAATTTCAGTACAATACAATTCAATACAATACAGGGAACAGGCCCTTCGGCCCACCAAAACTGCTGATTCTAATCCTTATTTAGACCCACTACTTATTGCCCACATGCAGTTTCTATCCTTCTGTTTGCCTCTGTTCATATGTCTATCAAGATACGCCTTAAAAGTTGTAATGTGCTTGCTTCCACCATCTCCACTGCCTGTGTATTCCAAGCATCCACCACCCTCTGTGTGAAAAGTTTTCCCTGCACCCCTCCACTAAACTTTCGTCCTCTTACCTTGTAACTGTGCCCTTTTGTAGTTGACTTTTCCACCCTGGGAAAAAGCCTCTATCTACCCTATCCATGCTTCTCATAATTTTATAGACTATTCTATCAAGTTGTCCCTCAGTCTTCATCTTTCCAGTGCGAACAATATGAGTTTATCCAAACTCTCCTCATAACTAAAACAATCCAGGCCAGGCAACATCCTACTAAACCTTCTCTGTACCTTCCCCTTGTATTCACATCCTTCTGGTAGTGCGGCGACTAGAACTGCACACGGTATTCCAAATGTGGCCGAATTAAAGTTTTATACAGCTGTAACATATCTTACCAACTTTTATATTTGATGCCATGGCCGATGAAGGCAAGCATGCTAATTGTCTTCTTGACTACGTGTGTGTGTGTGTGTGTGTGTGTGTGTGTGTGTGTGTGTGTGTGTGTGTGTGTGTGTGTGTGGTGTGTGTGTAGTGTGTGTGTAGTGTGTGTGTGTGTGTGTGTGTGTGTGTGTGATCCTAAGGGTTCTACCATTTATTGTACAGAAATTTTATTCCTATTATTTAAACACTTAATTTCTGCACTGTCCTTATCCCTTTCCATAAAGTTCCCTTTGAAACTTAGAGTTATGATCACTATCCCCAAACTGAAGCTCACTGAAACTTCAACCACTTGACCAGCTTCATTCCCTAGGATTAGGTCCAGCACTGCCCCATTTGTTTTAGGATTATCTACATGCTGGCATGAAAATCTCTCCTGGATGCACATTAAAAATTTCACCCCAGCTGATCCTGATGCACTAAGGTGATCCCAGTTAATGTTCGCAAAGTTAAAGTCCCTTACAACTGTAACTCTGTTTCTCTCACACTTTTCTGTGATTTGCTTACATATCTCCCTGTGACTGTTGGGAGGCCTGTCGTATAATTTAAGCAAGATAATTGCACCTTTATTTTATTTCTAAACTCTACCCAGATGGCCTCACACACGATAGCTCACACCTTAAATGCGTTATCTGGGCCGACACCAATTGTTAAAGCTCACATGAGAATATAACTTTTAAATGTTCTGCGATTTACATATGAAAGAACTGAAACCAACATGTTCATTCTAAAAGATGAGAGACTTAACAAACAATCCAGGTCTTTTTCAATATATAATTTAAATTACATCACACTGTAAACTTTTGCTATAAATTCTGTGTCTTACGATCTTATACCTGTACTTCACAACCACCTGATGAAGGAGCAGCGCTTAGAAAGCTAGTGCTTCCAATCAAACCTGTTGGACTATAACCTGGTGTTGTGTGATTTTTAACTTTGTACACCCCAGTCAACACCGGCATCTCCCAAATCATTCGTTCATCAATAAAGTCATGCTCCCATTTCTCTTATTTTTCCCCCTCATCCTACCTGAAACTTCTAAACCCTGGAATGTTGAGCTGCCAATCCTGTCTTTTCTTCAACCATGTCTCAGTGATTGCAACAATGTCATATTCCCAAGTGCTGATAGTGCTCTTAGTTAATTTGTCTTACCAGTCAAGCTCCTTGCATTAATATAGATACAATTTAGTTTTCCAGACCTCCCAACTTCCTTATGCTGCCCATGTCTTCTGCTACTGGACTGTCCTGATTTTCCTTCTGCATTTGATTGGACCTTGCTTCCAACCTTAAATCTGTTCTGTGTACCATTTCCCCTTCTAAATCAGTTTAGCCCTGAGCAACATAAGCAAACCTCCCATCAAGGAGTTTAGATCCATTCAGATTCAGGTGCAACCCATCAGCTTGTATAGAACGCACCTACCCCAGATGATCCAAAAATTTAAAGCCCTCCCTCCTCTATCATCTGTTTAGCCAAACGTTCATCTGACCTATCTTTCTATTCCTGTACTCAGTCGCATATAGCACTGCAAGCAATCGGGAGATTAGAACCATAGTAGTCTTTTTAATCTACTACCTGACTCTCTCAACTCATGCTGCAGGACCTCTTTTTTTTTAACCCATGTTTTTTGTACTGCTACTGCTGGCTGTTCGCTCTCCTTTTTCAGAGTATTCTGCCGCCGCTCTGAAATATCCTTGATCCTGACACCAGGGAGGCAATGTACCAGTCGAGAATTTTGTTTGCTGTCACAGAACTACCTGTCTGTTCCCCTTCCAATCAAGTCTCCTGTCACCAAAGCTCTTCCAGTCTTTTTCCTGCCTCCTGTACAGCAAAGCCAACCGTGGTGTACCAAACTTGGCTGCTGCCATCCCCCCAACAGTATCCAGAATGGTGTATCTTTTTGAGAGGGGAATGGCCATAGGGGACTCCTCACTTACTGGTCTGCCCACACTGACTGGTCTTTCTGGTGGTTACCCAACACTTTTCTCCCAATGGAGATCATACCTGTGGTGTGACCAGCTAGCAAAACATGCCAATCATGACATCCTCAGCATCTTGGATGGTCCATTCTGAGTTCATCCACAAGTCCAGCCATTGTATGCGGCAATTCAGGAGCTACAGTTGAACATGCTCCCTGCTTACATGGTTATCATGGATACTGGAAGTAACCCTGATTTCTTACATATTGCAGGAGAAGCATTCCAATGCTTTTGCCATTGTGAATGTTACCATTGACAAATATAAACTTGGAAAAAAATTACTCAATCTTCCCCACTACTCATCAAAATAGATTTCTCTCTCTCTCTTTCTCTCTGTTCCTAACAAACGACAAAATAATTAGCCAAAACTCTATTAGCTAAGAGTCTCTCCATGCTAATGTAGTACCTCCAACACCTGGGCTATTATTGAGTAACCTAACATATTATATCTTATCAAAAGGCTTCTGAAGATCCAAATGTGTTACATCAACTGTTTTTCCTTTATCTAACATGCTTGTTATCTTCTCAAAGAATTCCAGTAAATGTGTCAGGCATGATTTCTGCTTTACGAGTCCATGTTGACTCTGTTTTATCATGTTACGCATTTCTAAATACTCTGCTATCATACCCTTTGTAATAGACTAACATTTTTTCAACAGCAGATATTGAGCTAACTGGCCTGCGGTTACCTTTTTTTGATGAATCCAGAATCTCAAGATTCTTGGAGGATCACTACCAGTGCATCCGCTATGTCTCTAACTACTTTTTATTTAATATTCTAGGATTTATACTATTAGGTGCAAGGGGCTTACTGCTCTTTAGCACCTTTAGTTTTCCCAGTACTTTATTTCCAATAATAGTTACTATGATAGTTATTTCCTTCCTCTTTTTGCCCCTTGATTATTTAGCAATTTTTGAAATACTGTTGGTGTCTGTTACTGTCAACACTGGTGCAGATTATTCAATTCCTCTGCCATTTCCAAGATCCCCATTATTATTTCTTCAGTTTTGTTCCCTACAGGGTTTATCTTAACTTTGGCCTGTCCCTTCCTTTTAAAATACTTTAAAATGTTCTTCCTGTCTGTTTTGATAATACTTGCAAATTTAATTTTGGAGTTTCTTTTTTGGTAATCTTTTGTTTGTTGTTAAATCTTTTTCCTATCCTCTGGCTTATCACTAATTTTTGTCATATTGTAAAACTATAAAATATAGGAGTAGATTTAGGCTAATCAGACTGGAGACTGCTTCACCATTCGATAATGGCTGATATGTTTATCAACTCCATTTTCCTACCTTCTACCTTTAACCCTTGATCCCCTCACTGATCAAGAACTTCGCTATTTCTGTCTTAAATACATTCAGTGATTTGGTCTCCAGAGCCATTTGTAGCAGTACACAGATTCACCATCCTCTGACTGAAATTCCTCCACATCTCAATTCTAAAGGGTCACCCATTCACCATGAGGACGTGCCTTCAAGTTCTAGTCTCTGCTTCTAGTGGGAACATCTTCTTGACGGTCAGTCTATGAAAGCCTCTGAGTATAAGGATCCCACCATATCCTTCTAAACTCAATCAAGTACAGACCCAGAGTCCTCAACTGCTCCTCATATGAAAAGCTCTCTATCCTCAGGCTCATTCTCATAAACGTCCTCTGGAACCCCTCCAACACCAGCGCATCTTTCCTGAGATACAGAGTCCAAAACTGCTCACAATATTCCAAATGCAGTTTGACCTGAGTCTTGTGCAGCCTCAATAGTACATTTATGTTCTTGAATTCTAACCCTGTTAAAATGAAAGATAATGCTGCATTTGCCTTCCTAACTGCCAACTGAACCTGCATGTCAACCGTAAGGGAATCCTGAACAAGGACTCCCTAGTCCCTTTGTGCTTCAGATTTGTTAATCCTTTTTCTGGTTAGAAAATAGTATTCGCCTCTATTCTTCCTATCAAAGTGCATAACCTCACACTTTTCCACATTGTATTCCGTCTGCCACTTCTTTGCCCACTCTCCTAGCCTGTCCAAGTCCTTCTGTAGCCTCCCTGCTTCCTCAACACTATCTGCTCCTCCACCTACCTTTGTGTGATCTGCAACTTGAGCAACAATGCCCTCAGTTCCTTTGTTCAGATCATTAATGTGAATAGTTGTGGTCCCAACATAGACCCCCTATGGCACTCCATTAGTCACCAGCTGCCATCCTGAGAAATACCCATTTATCTCTACTCTCTCCTTGTCAGCCAATCTTGTATCCATGCCAGTACCTTGCCCCTAATACCATAGGCTGTTACTTTACTTAGCAGCCTCTTGTGTAGCACCTTGTTAGAGGCCTTCTGGGAATCCAAATAAATCTTGTCCACTGGCTCTCCTTTGTCTAAATTGATTGTGACCTTCTCAAATAATTGTAACAGATTTGTCAAGGATGACCTCCCCTTGGCGAAGCTGTGCCGCCTCAACCCTATTTTGCCATGGACCTCCAAGTACTTCGCAATTTCATCCTTCATAATGGAATCCAACATCTTATCAATGACCGAGTTCAGACAAACCACCCGATAGTTTCCTGTGTTCTGCCTCCCTGCCTTTTTAAAACAGGGGTATTACATTTGCCTTTTTAGTCAGGAGCCTCCCTAACTAGATTCCTGAAGGACACCGTCCATGCCACTATAATCTCCTGATCTATCTCCTTCAGAAGTCTGGGATGTAGTCCATTATGTGTGGGTGATTTATCGACTTTCAGACCTCTCAGCTTCCCCAATACCTTCCCCTTCCGCTTTTTTACTTATCCTCTGCTGGTTTTTAAAGGGTTCCCAATTCTCTGGCTTTTCGTACACCTTCACCACATTGTATGCTTTTTCTTTTGCTTTTTTGCTTTCCCTGACTTCTCTTGTCAGCCATGGTTGCCTCATCTTCTCCTTACTACATTTCTTCTTCTTTTGGGATGGATTTCTGCTGTACCACCCAAATTATCTTCTGGAACTCCTGCAATTGCAGCTGCTCCATCTTCCCTGCTAGGCTCCCCTTCCAATCAACTCTGGCCAGCTCCTCCCTTGTGTCTTTGTAGTTACCTTTACTCAATTGTAATACTGATACATTTGCTTCCAGCTTCTCCCTTTCAAGCTGCAGGGTAAATTCTATCATATTCCAAGCTTGTCTATTTCCCTAATTGTATTGATGTTTTCATGGTAGTACTTTGCAATTCAATGATTTCAGCTAACTTGGGAAAAATTATGAATATGAACTTGAAATTAATGACCTTCAGAGATGCACGTTCACAGCACACTTCAGTCTGGAAGTTGGTGTTGAGTTACCTACATTCTTAAGTGGTACACAATCAAGTTTACTTAAATGAATCAGTGTTATATGATTTGAAATTGAAAGAAAATAAACAGATCAAGTTGCAAGGTCAATTGTGGAGTACAAATTGCAGTGTATTTGTATTTTCAGCAGTCTATGTAATGTAATGGCATAATATACTTTAACTTAAAGACCCTGAAAAAAATTAAGTTACATTTGTTATTAGCAATATGTTGCTGCATACATCCTGTAAGTGCAGAATAAAGTGCTCTGGAAGACACTTGAGAATAGCCTAATAATCTACTAACATTGAAAGGCCACTACCATGTATGTAAGTCAAATATGGAAGAAAGCCATTGACTCCATTTCCTTTTCAGCGAGGTAAAACAATGACTGCAGATGCTGGAAAGCAAATACTGGATTAATGGTGCTGGAAGAGCACAGCAGTTCAGGCAGCATCCAACGAGCAGCGAAATCGACGTTTCGGCAAAAGCCCTTCATCAGGAATAAAGGCAGTGAGCCTGAAGCGTGGAGAGATAAGCTAGAGGAGGGTGGGGGTGGGGAGAGAGTAGCATAGAGTACAATGGGTGAGTGGGGGAGGAGATGAAGGTGATAGGTCAAGGAGGAGAGGGTGGAGTGGATAGGTGGAAAAGGAGATAGGCAGGTCGGACAAGTCCGGACAAGTCAAGGAGACAGTGCTGAGCTGGAAGTTTGAAACTAGGATGAGGTGGGGGAAGGGGAAATGAGGAAGCTGTTGAAGTCCACAGTGATGCCCTGGGGTTGAAGTGTTCCGAGGCGGAAGATGAGGTGTTCTTCCTCCAGGCGTCTGGTGGTGAGGGAGCGGCGGTGAAGGAGGCCCAGGACCTCCATGTCCTCGGCAGAGTGGGAGGGGGAGTTGAAATGTTGGGCCATGGGGCGGTTTGGTTGATTGGTGCAGGTGTCTCGGAGATGTTCCCTAAAGCGCTCTGCTAGGAGGCGCCCAGTCTCCCCAATGTAGAGGAGACCACATCGGGAGCAACGGATACAATAAATGATATTAGTGGATGTGCAGGTGAAACTTTGATGGATGTGGAAGGCTCCTTTAGGGCCTTGGATAGAGGTGAGGGAGGAGGTGTGGGCACAGGTTTTACAGTTCCTGCGGTGGCAGGGGAAAGTGCCAGAATGGGAGGGTGGGTCGTAGGGGGGGGTGTGGACCTGACCAGGTAGTCACAGAGGGAACGGTCTTTGCGGAAGGCGGAAAGGGGTGGGGAGGGAAATATATCCCTGGTGGTGGGGTCTTTCTGGAGGTGGCGGAAATGTCGGCGGAATGATTTGGTTTATGCGAAGGTTTGTAGGGTGGAAGGTGAGCACCAGGGGCGTTCTGTCCTTGTTACGGTTGGAGGGTTGGGGTCTCTCCCGCGAGGAGGTTGAGCAATTCATCAACTTCACCAACATATTCCACCCTGACCTTAAATTTACCTGGACTATCTCTTGACACATCGCTCCCTTTCCTGGACCTCTCCATCTCCAGTAATGATGACCGACTTGACACTGACATTTTTTACAAACCCACCGACTCCCTCAGTACCTGGATTACACTTCTTCCCACCCTATCTCTTGCAAAAATGCCATCCCGTATTCCCAATTTCTCCGCCTCCGCCGTATCTGCTCCCAGGAGGACCAGTTCCACCATAGAACACACCAGCTGGCCTCAATTTCCCTTCCCACGTGGTTAAAGATGCCCTCCAACGCATCTCGTCTACATCCCGCACCTCCGCCCTCAGACCCCACCCCTCCAACCGTAACAAGGACAGAACGCCCCTGGTGCTCACCTTCCACCCTACAAACCTTCGCATCAACCAAATCATCCGCCGACATTTCCGCCACCTCCAAAAAGACCATATTTCCCTCCCCACCCCTTTCCGCCTTCCGCAAAGACCGTTCCCTCTGTGACTACCTGGTCAGGTCCACACCCCCCCGACGACCCACCCTCCCATTCTGGCACTTTCCTGCACATCCACTAATATAATATAACAAAGTTTTACCTGCACATCCACTAATATAATTTATTGTATCCGTTGCTCCCGATGTGGTCTCCTCTACATTGGGGAGACTGGGCGCCTCCTAGCAGAGCGCTTTAGGGAACATCTCCGAGACACCTGCACCAATCAACCAAACCGCCCCGTGGCCCAACATTTCAACTCCCCCTCCCACTCTGCCGAGGACATGGAGGTCCTGGGCCTCCTTCACCGCCGCTCCCTCACCACCAGATGCCTGGAGGAAGAACGCCTCATCTTCCGCCTCGGAACACTTCAACCCCAGGGCATCAATGTGGACTTCAACAGCTTCCTCTTTTCCCCTTCCCCCACCTCTTTCTAGTTTCAAACTTCCAGCTCAGCACTGTCTCCTTGACTTGTCCGGACTTGTCCGACCTGCCTATCTCCTTTTCCACCTATCCACTCCTCCTTGACCTATCACCTTCATCTCCTCCCCCACTCACCGATTGTACTCTATGCTACTCTCTCCCCACCCCCACCCTCCTCTAGCTTATCTCTACACTCTTCAGGCTCACTTTATTCCTGAAATGTCGATTTCGCTGCTCGTTGGATGCTGCCTGAACTGCTGTGCTCTTTCAGCACCTTTAATCCAGTATCCATTTCCTTTTCCACAGGCGCAGGCTCCAAACAGAAGCTGTTCACTACAAAAGCAGTTGACATTAACTCTACTTTATCTCCACAGCTGCTAAATTTGCTGAATTTCTCTATCAATTTCTGTTGCTGTTTTGGATTTCTAACATCTGTAGTTCTTTGTTTTTGTTTTCTTAAGCTATTCACTGTCTTTCGATTTCTGTACTTCAGGTGGAAAAGGTTTTCTTTATATTCTTTATTTTCCCTCTGTAGCTGCTTATTTAACTTTCTCGTGAAACGTTGTGATTGATTCAGATTAAGTACCACTATGGTAGCATTGACAATCTTCAAAAATCAATGTACGAAAAGATCTTCTAACCTTTCTTCTGATACTTATCAAGCTGGTTTTATTCTTACACTTACTAGTATGTGAAACTGATCAATAGAAATAGTTACTCAATAGTTATTTTTTAAATTCACTCATAGGATGTGGGGGATGATGGCTAGACCAGCATTTCTTGCCCTGGTTGCCCTTGGGAAAGAGGCTGTGAGCTGCTGTTTTGAACTGATCTAGTGCATTTGATGTAGATTGACTCACAGTGCTGTTAAGGATAGAATTCTTTGGTTTTGAACCAGCAACAATGAAGGAATGGTGATAAGTTTCTAAGTCATGATGGTGTGTGGCATGGAGGGGAACTTGGCAGTATTCCCATGTATCTGCTGCCTTTATCCTTCTAGAAAGGAGAGATTGTGAGTTTGAAAGATGCTGCCTAATGAGTCTTCATGCATTTCTGCAGTGCTTCTTGTAGATGGTACCCATTTCTGCTACTGAGTGAGGAGAAAGTGAGGACTGCAGATACTGGAGATCAGACTCGAGAGTGTGTTGCTGGAAAAGCACAGCAGGTCAGGTAGCATCCAAGAGCAGAAGAATCGACATTTCGGGCATAAGTCCTTTATCAAGAATCTTCATCAGAATTCTTGATGAAGGGCTTATGCCCGAAACATCGATTCTCCTGCTCCTCGGATGCTGCCTGACTTGCTGTGCTTTTCCAGCAACCCACTCAACTGCTACTGAGTGATGTTGGTGAAGAAATGAATGTTTATCCCGGTGGATGATATGTCCATAAAATGGGCTTGTTTGTTTTATATGGTGTCAAGCTTGTTGAGTTTTCTTGGAGTTGCACTTATCGAGGCATGTCAGAAATAAACCATTACATTCCTGACTTTATCTTGTAGATACTGGACAGTCCTTGGGGAGTCAGAAGCTGAGTTACTTGCTGTATGATTCTTAGCCTTGACTTGCTCTTTGTAGCCATACTACTTATGTGTCTGATTCAATTCAATTTCTGATCTAAGGTAAACCAGCAGCGCCCCCCCCCAGGATGTTGGTAGTGGAGGGTGGAGAGATAAATGTGAGGGGGGTGGGGCTGGGAAGATGGTAGCTGAGAATACAATAGGTGGATGGAGATGGGGTAAAGGTGATAGGTCAGAGAGGAGGGTGGAACGGATAGGTGGGAAGGAAGATTGACAGATGGGTCAGGTCATGAAGACGGTGTTGAGCTGTAAGATTAGAATTGGGGTAAGGTGGGGGAGGGGAAATAAGGAAACTGGAGAAGTCCACATTGATGCCATGAGGTTGAAGGGTTCTGAGGCGGAATATGAGGTGTTGGGTGGTAAGGGAGTGGCGATGGAGGAGGCCCAGGACCTGCATGTCCTCGGCAGAGTGGGAGGGCTTTCTTAGGTATGCCTTTTGCTGCTCCTGTAATGTCCTTCTGCTTTCTTCATTGAATGAGCCTACAAGGAACGTATCAGTCAAGTTTTTTTTTGTCTTGGTTCTGTGAGCACCTATTACAGACCCAGGCTAGAAGCTATGTCGTTTCAGACTCAATCATTTTCTTCAGCGGTTGTGGTAATGATCGGAACATAATAATAGCAAGGGGCCAGTCAACCCATTGATTGTGCTGTGCCATTTGATATGGTCACTGAAGTCCCTTTTATACACACCATCTCTAAAATGCTTCACACCATCAATAATCAACAAATTATTAACCACTACTTTGAAAATTCTCAGAGCCTGAGCTTCCATAGCGATCTGAGATAGAGAAGATTCACCACCTTTGGGTAAAAAAATCGTCACCTTGGTCTTGAATGGCATCTTCCTTATTTTTGAATTGTGCCTACTCGTTCTAGACACCCCAACCAGGAGATATATCTTATCTGCATCTGCCCTGTCTCTTTAAGTATTTTTAAGTATTTTGCAGATTTCAATTAGATCTCCTGTCAGTTTTTGAAACTCTGGATAGCATAAGCCCAGTTTTTCCAGTCTCCTTCATTGGATGGTTCCATCATCCTGGGTACAACCCTCCCTGGTATATCTTAATTGCATTACCTTTGTGGCAATAATAGGAGATAAAGAGACAGAAACCTCCATACAGTACTCTAGGCGTGGGCTGTCCAAGCTCCTTTACAACTATAGCAAAATGTCAGACTTGCAGAAGAGAAAGTGGGTGGCACGGTGGCACAGTGGATTGCACTGCTGCCTCACAGCGCCAGAGACCCGTGTTCAATTCTGCCTCAGGCGACTGACTGTGTTGAGTTTGCACATTCTCCCTGTGTCTGCATGAGTTTCCTCCGGGTGCTCCGGTTTCCTCCCACAGTCCAAAAATGTGCAGGTTAGGTGAATTGGCCATGTTAAATTGCCCGTAGTGTTAGGTGAAGGGGTAAATGTAAGGGAATGGGTCTGGGTGGGTTGCGCTTCGGTGGGTCGGTGTGGAGTTGATTGGTTGAAGGGCCTGTTTCCATCTGTAAGTAATCTAATCTAATCTAAAGCTGGGTGGAAGAGTGAATTATGAGGAGGATGCAGAGATGCTTCAATGTGATTTGGACAAGTTCACAGAGAGCTTTCGGTCAGAGTCCTTGTGTACACTTAAGACTGATATAGATTCATGATCAGCAGGTAAATCAAAGGTGAAAATGGAATGTTGAATCAGCCATGAGCCTGTTGAATGGTAGAGCAGCCTTGTGATGCCGATGGCCTTCTCTTGCTCCTATTTTCCTGTTTCTATTTTTCACTACTCTTCTCCTCAAATCCTCTTCTAAGGATTAACATTCCATTATCCTTCAATGACTTATTGACAAGGACATTAAAGTCACACTTTCCAACCTCTTATCATTTGAGAAATACTCTGCACATCTGTTCCTTCTACCAAAGTGGATAATCTCACATTCTTGTCAATTAACGAAACCTGTCCAAATCCTGAAATCATTCCCCACAACACAAAGCTTAGCTTTGTACCATCTGTAAACTTGGGAATATTACTTTTGCATCCGTATGTCGAAATCATTGATAAATGTGGTGAGCAACTGTGGAACAAGTACTGATCTTTGCAGCATCCCATGAGTGACAGTCTGTCAATGCAAGAATCAGCTATTGCTTCTGATTGTTTTCTGCTATTAATCAGTCTTTAATCTTTGTCAATATATTCCCTCCTATATCACATGCTTTAATTTTGCTCACCAACTAAACACTTTCTGCAAATCCAAAAGTACGAGTTAGGAAGAGGCTTCCTTGCCCATGTTTGACTGGATGTGATTTCATGGGGTCAGGGATCAGTTTTAATGACTCCCAGTCAAGATTAGAGTGGTGCTAGAAAAGCACAGCAGGTCAGGCAGCATCTGAGGAGCAGGAAAATAGACATTTCGGGCAAAAACCCCTCATCAGTAATCTGATAACTCCCAGGCAACTCTGTCCTGATTGTTTACCACCCTGCCCCTTCGATACCACTTATCTGGAGATAGTGATGGTGTGGACGTTGTGGATAAGCTATGATTCCATAAGTATGACCATGTTAGGCTGTTATTTGACTAGTCTGTGAGACCATGCTCCTAATTCTGGCACTAACCCTCTGCCCCCAGATGTGGATAGGAAGGACTTTACAGAGTACTGAGTTTAGTGCTGAGTTTTCCATTGTCATTTTCATTGCTTAGGACATTGTCAGGTATTCTGTCCTATTTCATTCCTTTTTTTGACACTCTCTAGTGGTTGATGCAACTCATAGGGCAGTCAAGAGTCAACAATCTTGCTGGGTTACATAAAATCACATGTAAGCCAGACCAGAGAAGGATGAAAGATTTCCTTCTGTCAAGCCGGTGGGTTTTTATGACAATTGACAGTGGTTTCAAGTTGTAGAAGACATATAGTTCCAAAGTTTTATTGAGTTAAAATTCTATGATCTGCAGCAGCATACTGGTGAACCACATCCTTCTTATAATGCGGTGACCAGAACTGTACACAATATTTGGGTTTAGATTATAAATGCAGTGACAGCACCACTCCAGCGACTATATTGCCCACGCACAGACATGCACAATTCTCAAACCTGTTCATAAATTTGAGCAGCTATTAGATTCTCCTGAACTACTTATCTGCTTGTGAAGTACTTTATAACCAATATTTCATTTTGATGTTAAATCTTTTGTGGATAACACATCAACTGACTGCTCTTAATAAAGGCCAGCAATCCACAACAAATGTTGTGGATAAACAACAGTAAAGAAAAACATGGATTTATGTTGTAGTTTTCACAACCAGATATCTCACATCCACATCCAGTCGGGTACTTTTCAAACAAAAACAAATTTCTGGAGAAACACAGCAGGTCTGGCATCTATGGGAAGAAAAAGGAGTTAATGTTCTCAGTCTAGTGACTCTTAATCAGAACTGTTAGCAGCTAGGAAAAGGTTTATGCTGAAAACGAAGTTAGGAGAAAGGATGGGAAGGGGAAAGGTGATCAGACAGATGGAAATGGAGCCCAGAAAGAGAGAGATCTGAAAGGGGTAGGTAAACAAGGAGATTATGGATAAAGACCAATTAGAACATAGAACATTGTGCCGACATAGGATGTTGCACCGAGCTGTCATACCAATCTGAAGCCCATCTAACCTACACTATTCCATGTACATCTATATGCTTGTCCAATGACGAGTTAAATGTACTTAAAGTTGGCGAATCTACTACCGTTGCAGGCAAAGCATTCCATACCCTTACTACTCTCTGAGTAAAGAAACTACCTCTGACATCTGTCCTATATCTATCACCCCTCAATTTATAGCTATGCCCCCTCGTGCTCGCCATCACCATAATTGGAAAAAGGCTCTCCCTGTCCACCCTATCTAACCCTCTGTTTATATTATATGTCTCTATTAAGTCACCTCTCAACCTTCTTCTCTCTAACAAAGATAGCCTCAAGTCCCTCAGCCTTTCCTCGTAAGACCTTCCCTCTATACCAGGCAGTATCCTAGTAAATCTCTGCACTCCTTCCAAAGCTTCCACATCCTTCTTATAATATGGTGACTAGAACTGTACACAATACTCCAAGTACGGCCGCACCAGAGTTTTGTACTGTAGCATAACCTCATGATTCCAGAACTTGATCCCTCTATTAATAAAAGCTAAAACACTGTTTGCCTTCTTAATAATCCTATCAACCTGGGTGACAACTTTCAAGGATCTGTGTACCTGGACACCAAGATCTCTCTGCTCATCTACATTACCAAGAATCTTACCATTAGCCCAGTACTTTGCATTCTGGTTACTTCGACCAAAGTGAATCACGTCACACTTGTCCGCATTAAACTCCATTTGCCACCTCTCAGCCCAGCTCTGCAGCTTATCTATGTAATTGACAGAAGAAAAGCTGAATAAGTGATAATAAGAGCTAAGAGTAGGAGACTGTGAGTGAGCTATAGTGAGTGCAATCCATATAATGTGATAATGGGCAGAGGACTGATTGAGAATTGGTGATTTTGCTAAAAGCAAGCGATGTCAAAACAAGATAGAGTGTGGTTTGGATAAAAACATGGAAGGATGGAATTGGGCTCTGAAGTTATTGAACTTAATGTTGAGTCATACTGGCTGCAGGTTCCCAAACAAAAATTGAGATATTGTTCTTTGAGCTCACAGGAACACTATAGCAGGCCTGTGTCAGAAATGTTGGGGTGGGAACAAGGTGATGTGTTGAAGTTTGGGGTCACTTTTGTGGACAGAACAAAGGTGTTCTGGAAAGCGGTCATCCAGTCTGCGTTTTGCCTCCACAGTCACACTGTCTCTAACAGATGCGGTAGGCTAGACTGAATGAAGTAAAGGTAAGTTGCTCCTTCACTTGCAAGGTATGGCTGGATTCTTGAGTGCTGAGGAAGGCAGAGATAAGCAAGCAGATATTACACCCTCTGCAATTGCCATGGGGGTATGAGGACATGTTGGGAATGGAGGAGAAATGGTCTAGAGTATCCTGGAGAGAATGGTCCCTGTGAAATGCTGATAAAAGAGGGGAGGGGAATGTGTGCCTGAGGATGTATCATCGAGGTAACCATGGGAATCAGTGGATTTGTAGTGTATTTTGTGGCCAGCCTTCCTCAGAAATGGTGTCAAGGACGGATGAAAGGAGTTTGAGAAGGACCAAGTGAAGTTGAGGTCATGGTGTAAATTGGATGTGAAGTTGATACATGTTTCTAGTTCAGAATGAGAGAGGGAAGCAGCACTGATAATGTCATGCATATTTAAAGTTTAGTGAAGTGCAGGAAACCTGACATTCAGTTTGTGCATAGCCAGCTTCTACAAGCAATACTGTGGTAATGACCTAATAATCTGAATCTGTGCTGTCATTTGAATGATAAATATTGGCCAGGGATGACTCCCTTTTCTTTCAAAATAGTGCCTTGGGATCTTTTGCATCCATTAGAATAGGCAAATCGGACTTTGAGTTAAACATCTCATTTGAAGGTCAACACCACTAACCATGCGGTACTCCATCAATACTGCACTGAAGTGCCAGCCAGGATTAATGTGCTTAAACTCTGGAGTGAAATTTGAACCTGAAATTATTAGTCTCAAGGTGAGAGTGCATCGAGCTAAGCTGCAGCTGATACATTATTCTATCTTTGTTGTTGGCTAAGGTGATAATGCTGATCAGGACCTTAGGAAAATTCTATGCTATTCTTTAGAGAGTCCAACAGAATTATATACGTTTGTTGGAAACACCAGACAAGGCTGACAGGGCCTTAGCTGTAGGGCAGCAGTACTCAATCTGAATGTTGGCAGAGATGCCGCTCGAAGTGCTGGAGAGAGGTGTGAACTCACCAGTTTTCAGACTATGAGTTATGTGAATTGATTTGAAGAGGCATTTACCAAGAAAAAACGTGAATTGGTCAAATCTTTTTATTTTACTAATTTAACAAGGGTATACTAAAATCAACTAGGAGAAAGTGAGGACTGCAGCTGCTGGAGATCAGAGCTGAAAATGTGTTGCTAGAAAAGCACAGCAGGTCAGGCAGCATCCAAGGAGCAGGAGAATCGACGTTTCGGGCATGAGCCCTTCTCCAGGATTCCTGAAGAAGGGCTCATGCCCGAAACGTCGATTCTCCTGCTCCTTGGATGCTGCCTGACCTGCTGCGCTTTTCCAGCAACACATTTTCAGCTATACTAAAATCAAGACTTGAAATTTGACAAACCTAAAAAAAAATCTTGTCAATATAAATCCTTGTTATGGAGCCACAAAGCGAAATGACAGCTCAGTTTCTGTAAGTAAAAAGAAGAATTATCTTCCAATTTTATATAACACCGTTCATACCTCTGGAGGTACTATTTTTAATTTACAACTTTTGAAATGTAATCACTTGTAATGCAGGGAAATGTGACAGATACTCTGCACCCACAAACTGCAATAAACATCAAAATAAGGATCGGGATTCCCGGAAGGTATGTTGCCTCCCTGGTGCCAGGGTCCGGGACGTATCTGATCGGATGTATAAGGTTCTAAAAGGGGAGGGCGAACAGCCAGAAATCTTGTTACATATTGGCACTAATGATATAGCCAGGAAAAGGATTGAAGATATAAAAAGTGATTTCAGGGAGTTAGGATGGAAGCTGCAAAGCAGGACGAACAGAGTAGTGTTCTCTAGTTTACTACCGGTGCCACGAGATAGCGAGGCGAGGAACAGGGAGAGGGCGCAGCTTAATACGTGGCTGCGCAGCTGGTGTAGGAGGGAGGGCTTCTGGGGAAGGTGGGACCTGTACAAGAAGGACGGGTTGCATCTGAACTGGAAGGGGACCAATGTCCTGGGTGGAAGGTATGCTCGAGTTGTTCGAGAGGGTTTAAACTAGTATGGCAGGGGGGTGGGAACCTGAGCTGTATACCGGAGGTGAGAGTTGATGCAGATGAGGCAATAGCAAGAGGTAGACCAGCTAGTGGGAAGGATTTTCCTGGCAAGGAACCAAGGTATCAGTTAAAGTGTGTTTGCTTTAACGCAAGGAGTATCAGGAATAAAAGTGACGAACTTAGAGCATGGATCAGTACCTGGTGCTATGATGTTGTGGCCATAACAGAGACATGGGTTTTTCGGGCAGGAATGGTTGCTGGATGTTCCAGGGTTTAGAGCATTTAAAAAGAATAGGGAGGGGGGAAAAAGAGGAGGGGGTGTAGCACTACTAATCAGAGGGTATCACAGCTACAGAAGCTTCCATTGTCGAGGAAGATCTGCCTACTGAGTCAGTATGGGTGGAAATTAGGAACAGCAAGGGAGCAGTCACCTCTTTAGGGGTTTACTACAGGCCCCCAATAGCAGCAGAGAGATGGAAGAAAGCATAGGTCGGCAGATTTTGGAAAAGTGTGGAAGTAGTACGGTTGTTGTAATGGGTGATTTTAACTTTCCCAATATTGATTGGAACCTCCTTCAAGCATAAGATTTGAATGGAGCTGTTTTTGTAAGGTGTGTTCAGGAGGGTTTCCTAACTCAGTATGTTGACAGGCCGACAAGGAGAGAGGCCATTCTAGACTTAGTGCTCGGAAACAAGCTGGGGCAGGTATCAGATCTTGTGGTGGGAGAGCATTTTGGTGATAGTGACCATAAGTGCCTCACATTCTACATAGCTATGAAGAAGGAGAGGATTAGGCAAAATGGGAGGATATTTAATTGGAGAAGAGGAAACTATGATGCGATTAAACATGAAGTTAGGAAGCATGGATTGGGAGCAATTGTTCCATGGTAAAGGCACTATAGACATGTGGAGTCTGTTTAAGGAACAGTCGTTGCAAGTGATGAGTAAATACGTCCCTCTGAGACAGGCAAGAAGTGGTAAGATAAAGGAACCTTGGATGACGAGAGCAGTGGAGCTTCTCGTCAAAAGGAAAAAGGTAGCTTACATAAGGTGGAGGAAGCTAGGGTCAAGCTCAGCTCTACAGGGTTACAGGCAGGCGAGGAAGGAGCTTAAAAATGGTCTGAGGAGAGCCAGGAGGGGGCACGAGAAAGGCTTGGCAGAACGGATTAGGGAGAACACAAAGGCATTTTACACTTATGTGAGGAATAAGAGAATGGTCAAAGAAAGAGTAGGGCCAATCAGGGATAGCATACAGAATTTATGTGTGGAGTCTGAGGAGGTAGGGGAAGCCCTAAATGAGTTTTTTGCTTCTGTCTTTACAAAAGAAACAAACTTTGTAGTGAATGAAACCTTTGAACAGCAGGTGTGCATGCTGAAATGGATAGAGATAGAGGAAGCTGATGGGCTGAAAATTTTGTCAAACATTAAGATCGACAAGTCGCCAGGCCCGGACCAGATTTGTCCTCGGCTGCTTTGGGAAATGAGAAATGCAATTGCTTCGCCACTTGCGAAGATCTTTTCATCGTCGCTCTCCACTGGAGTCATACCTGAGGACTGGAGAGAAGCAAATGTAATTCCTCTCTTCAAGAAAGGAAATAGGGAAATCCCCGGCAATTACAGACCAGTAAGTCTCACGTCTGTCATCTGGAAGGTGTTAGAAAGGATTCTGAGGGACAGGATTTATGACCATCTGGAAGAGCATGGCTTGATTAAATGCAGTCAACACGGCTTTCTGAGGGGTAGCTCTTATCGAGACTTATCGAGTTCTTTGAAGATGTGACTAGAAAAGTTGATGAGGGTCGAGCTGTGGATGTGGTGTATATGGACTTCAGCAAGGCATTTGATAAGGTTCCCCATGGTAGGCTCATTCAGAAGGTCAGGAGGAATGGGATTCAGGGGAACATAGCTGTCTGGATACAGAATTGGCTGGCCAACAGAAGACAGCGAGTGGTAGTAGAAGGAAAATATTCTGTCTGGAAGTCTGTGGTGAGTGGTGTTCCACAGGGCTCTGTCCTTGGGCCTCTATTGTTTGCAATTTTTATTAATGGCTTGGATGAGGGGATTGAAGGATGGGTCAGCAAGTTTGCAGATGACACAAAGATTGGAAGTGTCGTTAACAGTATCGAGGGCTGTTGTAGGCTGCAGCGGGACATTGACAGGATGCAGAGATGGGCTGAGAGGTGGCAGATGGAGTTCAACCTGAATAAATGTGAGGTGATGCATTTTGGAAGGTTGAATTTGAAAGCTGAGTACAGGATTAAGGATAGGATTCTTGGCAGTGTGGAGGAACAGAGGGATCTTGCGGTGCAGGTACATAGATGCCTTAAAATGGCCACCCAAGTGGACAGGGTTGTTAAGAAAGCATATGGTGTTTTGGCTTTCATTAACAGGGGAATTGAGTTTAAGACTCGTGAGATCTTGTTGCAGCTCTATAAAACTTTGGTTAGACTGCACTTGGAATACTGCGTCCAGTTCTGGTCACCCTATTATAAGAAAGATGTGGATGCTTTGGAGAGGGTTCAGAGGAGGTTTACCAGGATGCTGCCTGGACTGGAGGGCTTATCTTATGAGGAGAGGTTGACTGAGCTCGGACATTTTTCATTGGAGAAAAAGAGGAGAAGAGGGAACCTAATTGAGGTATACAAGATAATGAGAGGCATAGATGGAGTTGATAGCCAGAGACTATTTCCCAGGGCAGAAATGACTAACACGAGGGGTCATAGTTTTAAGCTGGTTGGAGGAAAGTATAGAGGGGATGTCAGAGGTGGGTTCTTTTCACAGAGAGTTGTGAGAGCATGGAATGCGTTGCCAGCAGCAGTTGTGGAGGCAGGGTCATTGGGGACATTTAAGAGACTCCTGGACATGCATATGGTCACAGAAATTTAAGGGTGCATACATGAGGATTAATGGTCGGCACAACATCGTGGGCTGAAGGGCCTGTTCTGTGCTGTACTGTTCTATGTTCTATGTTCTTTAAGTTAATATAATTAGTGTTGATGAAAGAATAAACATTAACCAGGAGAACCTACTTGCACTTCTTCACACAGTGTCTTGGTATTTTTTGTATTCCTGAGGCCTTGATTTAATTTGTGATTCAGACATTGAGACATCTAAGAGATCAAGAATCCCTCAGTGCTGCACTGAATCACAGTTGAGGTTATGTGTTCAGTAGGACCAGGACAATCTTTCAGCAAAGGTGACTTCTAGTATTTTGCTCAGCTGTGATCATACCCCGAATATCTTAGTGTAAAATAATACTTGACACATATTCTAGTAAGATCTCAGGAGTGAATAATTCCCAGGAGTAATTCTGGCTTTAGTGAGGAAGAGTCATTGGTTTTGAAACATTAGCTCTGCTTCCTCCCCACTAATACCCCCAAACCTGCTGAGCTTCACCAGCAAGTCCTGCTTTTGGTTCAGATCGCCATCATCTGCAGTTCTTTGTTTTATAATTCTGGCTTTGTTTCCCATCCTTTTGACTGCCACTAATAGGGTTATTTAACTGCACAGTGGGTACAGCAAGTACTATGAAACGTTTATCTTATTTCATATGCTCCATGGTTTATGGAGTAGGGAGTACCTCCACAGAATAAGAAAGCATGTGGACCTTTAAAAACCATTTGAAAAGAAAATTAAATTGCTCAATTTGTTTCCTGGTGACCCACCCTGAGTTCTTTGGCTCTCAGTGCTTGAGGTTTGACCATTGAATTTAGAAATGACCAGAAATGGTAAACAGTTACCCATTCATTTTTATTTAAAGCACCGATACAGGACTCCTTTGTTCAATTCTCATTTCAATGGTGGTCATTAAGGGTTGTGCTTGAGTTGGAGCCAGTTAGAATACCTCTTAACAGACTCCAAATTAGAGATTTATATTTTAAACAGAAATGCTGAATTGCTGTGATTTTTTTAAAAGCTACTTTCTTAAACTACTGTTTAGAAAGGGACCTTTTTTATACAGTTTGAAAAGCATACTTTGATTTTGGAAATCTGGTGTAAAAATAGAAATTAGATGGCAACCATTACAGAATTTGACCTTTGTTGGAAATTACAACATGTACAATAACCTCTTTCTCTTTCATCTTAACATTAAAATTTGATCATCTCTCATAAAAATACAGGTGTTTTCAGCAATGAGTTTAAAAAAGACCATGAATGAAGAATGTTTGTACTCTGCAATTTTGGGATATAATTTCCAGTCACCTCATTGTTTACAGTAGCATAAACAATAAACATTTAAAGTTGTACACTGGATCTTGATCAGATGGGCCAGTGGGCTGATGAGTGGCAGATGGAGTTTAATTTAGATAAGTGCTGCATTTTGAAAAAGCAAACCAGAGCAGGACTTGTACACTTAATGGTTAGTTCCTAGGGAATGTTGCTGAACAAAGAGTGCAGGTTCATAGTTCCCTGAAAGTAGAGTGGCAGGTAGATAGAATAGTGAAGAAGACATTTGGTATGTTTTCCTTTATTGATCAGAGCATTGAGCATAGGAGTTGGGAGGTCATGTTGCTGCTATAAAGGACATTAGTTTGGCCACTTTTGGGATATTGCGTGCAATTCTCGTCTCCTTCTTTTCAGGAGGATGTTGTGAAACTTGAAAGGGTTCAGAAAAGACTTACAAGGATGTTACCAGGGTTGGAGGATTTGAGCTATAGGGGGAGGCTGACTAGGCTGGGGCTGTTTTCCCTGGAGCATTAGAGGCTGAGAGGTGACCTTATAGAGGTTTATAAAATCATGAGGGGCATTGATAGGATAAATAGACAAAGTCTTTTCCATGGATGGGGGAGGGCATAGGTTTAAGGTGAGAGGAGTAAGATATAAAAGGGACCTAAGGGGCAACTTTTTCATGCAGAGGGTGGTGCGTGTATGGAATGAGCTGCCAGAGGAAGTACTGAAGGCTGGTGCAATTGCAACATTTAACAAGCATCTGGATTGATTTATGAATAGGAAGGGTTTGGAGGGAACTGTCCAAGTGCTGGCACATGGTACTAGATTAGGTTAGGATATCTGCTTGGCATGATGAGTTGGACTGAAGGGTCTGTTTCCATGCTGTACATCTCTATGACTCGAGTATAATCAATAAGTGAACAGTTGGGTTATAGCTTTCAGTTTGTAACATGAAGTGTACATGTTTTGTTTTGATAATATTTATTTCTATCAATTAGCAAAGTGACTATCATGGAAGATACTGACCAACACATTCACCTTCGGAATCTCTCTCTTCATCAAGCAAACAATGAGGAAGAATCTCTCAACCTGCTTTTCCTTGGAGATACTAACCGAATGATTGCAGAGGTAGGTGCCTTTAAAAGCTACATTCAGTGAACTTCAGAGAGTTTCTCAAAGCAAAGACGATCAGCATGTAGAAATGAATCACTATCAATAAGGTCAGTGAAGGTGAAAAACTATGGAATCTTTTGGAATCTATGGTGTGCTGTGATGGAAGGTTTATGGGCTTTTTCTGGATGATGAATGAAGATGAGCCTGATAGACTTTCACCTACATCTCTCACTTTAGGTTGGAAGGGCCATGACTTTTTATTTTGCATTTTTAACAAGCAGGGACTGAAATAAGAAAGAGATGTTTTAAAACCAGTATTTGAAAGAGTACCTAAAGTTTTAAAAGCAACTAACCTGACACCCATTGCAGGCTTAATGTAAACACCTGTTTGAACAAGCATTATTGAAACTGTGTTGTAGGCGATTTGGAGATACGGGGGTATACATATGCACCTTTTGCTGGCAGCAAGAAGTTTATTGGTATATGGACTCATAATTGATTATCAAAGACCTTTTTGTCTGCCAACAACTGTGTGATTGGTTCTGAGATAACTGAGCAGCTTGGAGTAGGAAAAAGTTATAGATGAAGAGAGAGAGAGAAAGAAACGTGTTCAGTTCTTCCCCAGATCAAGGTTGGTCTCCCTGTAATCTGCAATCAAAACTCACTGCATACCTGAAGAAACCATTTTATGTTTTTTGCAACACTTGTTGTATGCTGTGAGTCATAACTGGTGAGTCAGAGACTCGTTATAAGTACACCAGCCATAAGTGTCTCTTTCCAAACAGTGGAAGCAACTGGAACAAAATGATTGAAGCAAAGTGCCTGCCAGCAGAAAGGGTTTGAAGGAAAATCTCACCAACAGTACTTGAGAACAAAGACTACTCATTCTTAACCCTCTGTTCAAACCTATTTAATCCTGTCTATTTGTTGTCTGTCTATTTCTGGTGGGGTGGTGGGGGAGAAATTTATAAGGGATTAGAGTTTTAATTCGTAGTGTAACATGCTGACAGTTTATTACATGCTGACAGCCAGATTCCACTTACATATAATAAATATGATGTGGAGATGCTGGTGTTGGACTGTGGTGGAGAAAGTGAGGACTGCAGATGCTGGAGATCAGAGCTGAAAATGTGTTGCTGGAAGAGCACAGCAGGTCAGGCAGCATCCAAGGGATAGGAGAATCGACGTTTCGGGCATAAGCCTGAAGAAGGGCTTATGCCCAAAACGTCGATTCTCCTGTTCCTTGGATGCTGCCTGACCTGTTGGACTGTGGTGGACAAAGTTAAAAATCACACAATACCAAGTTATAGTCCAACAAGTTTATTTGAAAGTACAAGCTTTCGGAATGCTGTTTCTTCATCAGGTAGCTACCTGACGAAGGAGCGGCACTCCAAAGGCTTGTACTTCCAAATAAACCTGTTGGACTATAACCTGGTGTTGTGTGATTTTTAACTTTATAATAAATGTGATTCTCGATCAGTACAGAAACTTGGTAAATGCTTTCCATCAATCTGGGTCTGAAAGCCAGGTACATTAGAGAACTTTGAGTACTTTTTAAAAAATCTTTACCTTCTGTGATAACTTTTTGAGTTAACGGGCTTGATTTCCAGTGCACCACCCCAGTGAGTCATAACTTTAACTGCTTCCTGATTTTATTTGCTGCTTGTTTGAGCTTTAGTGTGTCTGTTGTCCGGTGGGTCTTGTCTGTTCCTTCACTGAGAGGTGATAATATATTGAACCTTGATAATACATTTAATGTAATCACTAATTCTGTAACTGTGGAGTGGGGCTTCAGGCGAAAGCTTAGAACCTGGGAAATTATCAAGTGATTCAGCCTTAACAACAGAGAATAGTTCAATGAGGGAAGAAGCATAGTAGGATTTGATAATGCAGGACTCAACAATCAATTGGCACCCTATTTTACTGGTGAGTGCTAGACAAAGTTTAGCAAACTCATCTCTCTTTTCAGTGAAATTCATAAACTGGGTAAGTATAAGACAGAGAAAGTCTCATTTGATACCTTTGTGCTGTAAGGCGAGCCAGATTAATTGATCACTATCTTTCTGTCCCATTCCACTGTTATTAGAACCCCATTTTTCTCAGAATTTCCTTTGCAACACACAATTAAATGCCAACCATTGCAGAAATAGAATACGCTGGAAAACCCCAGCAGTTTCTACAAGTTCCGTGGAGATACTATAAGGGTTGATTCTTCAGGTGTGAATACTTCATTAGAAATAGAAAAATTATAGGTGAATAGTGCCCTAATAGACAGTCAACTGTAACTATTGATCATGGTGCAGTCTTCTTTAAGCAGGATAGACAAAAGTCTGATCAGATGACCACTTTGCAAATGTGTCCTGCACTCCCTGTGACATGCCTCTTTAATATTTTGACCCACCTTTGTTCTGACCGATAGAAAGAACACAGGGGCCAGCAGGCAAACACTATTGTAGATAGTTTACAATGGACTGAGTATAGGATGAAGAGATGTTTGTGGTTCAAAGTTGCTCCGTTTTTCCAAGAATGCTATATTTGGTACATATCTGGAATTATTCATACATGATCTCCAAGAATTATAGAATGGTTACAGCACAAAAGAAAACCATTTGGCCTGCTGTATTTATGTCATCTTTCTGCTGTAGTGATTCACCTAGTTCTAAACCTTTAGCTTTGCCCCATAGCCCTGCAAATTTTTCTATTCAGATTATTGTTCATTTTTTGTTTGAAGGATTTCATTAAATCAGCCTCCACCCCATTATCAGGCAGGGAATTCCAGAAGTGATTCACTCATTGTGTGAAAAAGCTTTTCCTCATATTGCCATTGCTTCTATTTCCAATTATCTCATACCAGTAAAAATCAAAAGAATGTGAATGCTGTAAATCAGAAACAAAAACAGAAATTGCTGGAAAAGCTCAGCAGGTCTGGCAGCATCCATGGAGAGAAATCAGAGTTAGCATTTCTAGTTGAGTGACTCTTCCTCAGAACCTCACATCAGTGGCCTATGTATCTCAAACCTGGAATTTACAGTCAAAATAGTGATTTGTGTAATGACATTCACGTTATTAATGTGAGGAGGAGAGAAGGCATTTGATAAGGTGTCAAACAAAGGTTAATAAACAAGGTAAGATTGCATGGGGTTTGAGGCAATATATTAGCTTGGATAGAGAATTGGCACTAACCAACAGAAAGCAGGGTGGTGGGATAAATGGGTATTTTTCTGATTGGCTATAATTGGTCGAGCGCCACAGGGTTTGGTCCTTGGGACCTCAGATATTTACAATTTATCTGAATGACTTAGATGCAAGAATAGTATGTACTATAATTAAATTTGCAAATGACTCTAAAATGGTTGGGAAAGTAAGTTACAAAGAAGAAGTAATTAATTTACAAATCGGATACATTAGGCGAATGGACCAAACTTTGTCGGATGAAGTTGAATGTGGATTAGTGTGAGGTTATCCTTTTGAATGAATGAATTGAAAAAAAAAACAACTTATTATCTGAATGGAATGTAGCTTTTACTTTTAGATTAGATTACTTACAGTGTGGAAACATGCCCTTCGGCCCAACAAGTCCACACCGCCCCGCCGAAGCGCAACCCACCCATACCCCTACATCTACCCCTTACCTAACACTACGGGCAATTTAGCATGGCCAATTCACCTGACCTGCACATCTTTGGAGTGTGGGAGGAAACCGGAGCACCCAGAGATAACACATGCAGACACGGGGAGAATGTGCAAACTCCACACGCCTGAGGCGGGAATACTTTGGTGCAGAGGGATCTGAGTGTCATCATGCATGAATTTCAGAAACCTAGTGTGCAGATACACAGATAGTAAAAAGGGCAAATGAAATTATTGATAAAAAGAAGGATTTTGAAAGCAGGGAGGTGAAATTGGAACTCGACAAGGCATCGGTGTGACCGCATCTGTTCTACTGTGTAGAGTTTGAACCCGTTACTTGAGAAAAGATGTAATTGCAATGAAGGCAGTTAAAGGAAGATTTATTAGATTAATTCCAGAGACGAAGAATTTATTTTACAAGGCAAAATTAAGCAATTTGGGCCTATACTCTCTGGAGTATAAAAGAGTGAGAGGTCTATTTAAAGTATAAAAGATATTGAAGGTTGTTGACAAAGCAGACATGGAGTGGATGTTTCCCCTTGTGGAGCAGTCGAGAATGAGTGATCATAGTTTAGGGCTCGGGTTCACAGACTTAGAACAGATGATGGGGAATGGCATTTCTCCTAGTGTTGTGAATCTGTGGAATTCACTAGCCCAGAGTGTGGTGGAAGCTGGTACACTGAATAAATTTAAGGAGGAGATAGACAGATGTTTATGGGCTGTGGGTATGAAAGTGATTATTGTATTAAATGGCAGAGCAGGTCAGAGGCTGAATTGCCTAATCTTGCTTGTAGTTTTGTTTTAATTGCTAGAATCATAGAATCCCTACAGAGGTGGAAATAGGCCATTTGATCATTGAGTCCACATGGCCCCTTCAAAGAGCATCCTACCCGGCCCCCCATTCACCTCTATCCCCATAACCATGGATTTACCATGGTTAATCCACCTAGCCTACACATCCTTGGACATTATGGGCAATTTAGCATGGCCAATCAACTTAATCTACAGATCGTTTGGATTGTTGGAAGAAACTGGAGCACCTGGTGGAAACCCAAGCAGAAACAAGGAGAATGTACAAAGTCCAGACAGTTGTCCGAGGCTGAAATCAAATCTAGATCCCTGTTTTTGGAATTGTGAATCGTCACAAATTACTCCGTAATTTGCTGTAAGCCTGCAAAATATTCAGCTTGCCCTTAGCCACTCTCCAGGCTTTGTGAAATTGCCGCATTTTCAGTTGTGAGTTAAACTCGCTGTACAAAATTAGCTAATAATTAGCAGCATACGTACCTCTCTAATAAAGAGAGATTTTTAGGTTCTTGGAATGTCTCTTCCACCCAGGAAATGAACAAATGAAACTGTGGACTCTAATTCTCTACATGTTCAACTTTTGTAAGAACATTTTATATTTTAGGTAATCTAACTTTTTCTTTCTTCCTTATGTTTTTTAAGCAATCTTTCTAAATCCAGTTTTGGTTTCCAAATTTCTCTCCATGATTTGCCTCTAATTTGCCATGTTGTCTGTTGTTTCCTTGTTTCTTTGTTGGTTCTTAATTTCTTGAGGTTAAGATTCATGAAGGTGTTCTCTTGTTTTTGCCACACTGTTATCAGCTCTCGTAGGGCAAAATCTCTCAAACTAAAAGGGGAAGGGGAAAAGTGTATCTTGTAGGGTGGCTGTGAGATGCTCCATTCTAGGAAAAAGCAAATCTATGAGTTTTTGGCAAAAAACATCCATTTAATTTGTATTTGAATAAACAACTTTTACTGTCTCCCTATCAGCATAAAATCAAATAGTTGTCTTGTGTCTTTGATAGACACTGTATCACACTGTTGCCCAATAGGTTGCACAATCAGTGTGGATTAGTTTCAGTGACATTTCTGGCAGAGATAAGGATTGGTGGTTGAGTGGCGAGGTGGTCAACTCTGATTTATCAAGGTTTTGTGCTTCCATTTCTGCTGACCACACCTCTCCCCACCAACAATGTCTTTTCTTTTTAAACATTCTCTTGATTTAAACTTTATTAAAAATATTCTCATTGTTACACATTAACTTGATTTTTAAAATTACTCTGAAGCACTTTAAAGGTTTCGTTTGTGCTTTCAATGATTTGACTTGTTCATTTCCTTTTTAAAATGCTGTTCATCTGCAATATCTTCCAGTTCAGATCAAATTTCTATATATGAAACATTTGTAATTTCTCCATAGATGCTGCCTTTTCTGATGAGTGTTTACAGTAGTTTCTGTTTTTGATTTCGAGTATGTGCAGTTTTTTTTGTTGTTTATAACATCTATGGCAATTTGACTGAGTAATTTATTCCTGAACCTCAGCCAGTATTGCTTCCAAGAGACAGCTGTGCTCCTCAGTGGTGTAGCACGGCAGGTTTCTGAGATTTTTTGGTTCATTGCCAGAATAATGTATTGCAGAGCTCTGGATATCTTTGTAGGTATCTCTCTTAATTTGAATGTTTTTGTGTGATATTTAGGGAATATATGAGGAAAAAGATTGTATAAGCTTGTTAGTGCTTTCTGCTTCCACTGCATGGTGCAACTTGGTCCAGTTCTACTTTCCTTAATGCTAATTCTAAAAAGGCAAAAGCAGAAAAATGCTTTCTGGCGGTATTGAGAAACTGCTCAGCGGCTCAGTGATAGAATCAAGACGAGTGCGGGAAATTAGCAAGACTTATGATCAAAATCATAATCCCTGATGTCAGTTTCTCATTTTGAAAAGACTAATCTAGTTAGCACTTAGCTCAGATGAGGGAATGGTATGAGATGGATGATCAACAATTAAGCTGTTTCACAGCACTCATATTTATCTTTCAGTAGGGTTAAATATAGATTTATGTAAGATATTTCTTCCCCTTTCCCTGCTTTCGCTTCTCTAAATCATGCGCAGTCCCTATCAAGGAGGCAAGAAGTCACTTAGACTTTTACCAAACCTATTCTGTGACTCAGAATTTTACCAAACCTATTCTGTGACTATCATGAGAAATTTCTCTCAACTGTCTTGCTGTCTGTGAGGACTTGGGTGGGAGAGATTTAAATTTCTGAACCCAGTGCCTTTGAAGTAATTTATATCTGTTAGTTCATATTTACAGCAAATCTAGACACATCAGTGCAAAAGTCAAGGCTGAAGCATTTACAGCAATCTTCAGCCAGAAGTGCTGAGTGGATGATCCATCTCGGCCTCCTCCAGTGGTCTTCAGCATCACAGATACCAGTCTTCAGCCCAGTCACTTCATGCTGTGTGATATTAAGGCAATGGTTACCTCAAAGGCTATTGGCCCTGAGAACATTCTGGAAATGGTGATGAAGACTTATGCTTCAGAACTTGCTGTTCCATGTAGTTGCCATGCTGACATATAGCCAACAATGTGGATAATTGCCCAGGTATAAGCTGTATATGAGAACCATATGACAAATGCAACTCAGACAATTACTGTCCCATCAGTCTACTCTAGATCATCAGTGAATTGATGGAAGGTGTCAACAACATTGCTATCTAGCAGCACCTGCTTAACAATAACCTGATCAGTGATGCCCAGTTTGGGTTCTGCCAGGGCCAGTCAGTTCCTGACTTCATTACAGCCACAGTTCAAACATGGACAAAAGAGCTGAATTTCAGAGGGGAGGTGGGAGTGACAGCCCTTGACATCAAGACTGCATTCAATTGATTGTGGCATCAAGGAGCCAGAGTAAGATTGGGCGAGTAATTCATCTCCTGACTCCTCAAAGCCTCACAAATAAATTTAACACCAATATCCTTTAAGTGGATTATACTGCTACGCCTCAAGCTATCAAAAAATGTAATACCAGATCGAGTAAAATTCAGTTGATGTCATTTCTGAATATTCAAGAATATCTAAGAATATTTTGGAATATGTAGGAATCGCTAAGGATAGAATATCTAGCAATATTCAGAAATAGGCTATCTGTCAACATTTGACAAAGGTTTTACCTGAAAGCTCTCAGTGAGTGGGATTTTAAAAAATGTATCCACTCATGAGATGTTGATGTCGCTGGCTGGGCTGAGTTGCCCTTGAGAAAGTGATGGTGAACTGAGCTGCCTTCTTGAATTGCTGCAGTTCGTGTGCTGTCGGTAGACCTACAATGCCCTAAGGGAGAGAATTCCAGGATTTTAATGCAGCGACAATGAAGGAACAGTGATATATTTCAAAGTCAGGATGATGAGTGGCTTGGAGGGGAAATTGCAATTCATGGTGTTCTCATGTATGTGCTGACCTCATTCTTCTAGATGGAAGTGCTGATGGGTTTGGAAGACGCTGCCTAAGGACCTTTGGTGAATTTCTGCAATGCATCTTGTACATAGTATACACAGTTGCTACTGAGCATCAGTGATGGAGGGAGTGGATGCTTATAGGTGTGGTGTCAGTCAAGGCAGAGTGGTCATTTGTGGTGTGAATGTTACTTGATGCTGGTCAACTCAAGCCAGGATATTATCCAGATCTTGATGCATTTGACTATGGACTGCTTCAGTATCTGAGGAGTCATGAATGATGCAGAACATTGTGCACTAATTTGTGAACATCCTGACTTCTGATTTAATGATGGAGTAAAAGTTATTGATGTAGCAACTGAAGTCGTTGGGCCTAGGACTCTATCATGAGGAACTCCTGCAGAGATGTCCCAGAGCTGAGATGACTGACCATGAATAAGCACAGACATCTTCCTATGTGCCAGCTATGCCTCCAACCAGTGAAGAGTTTTCCCCTGATATCCATTGATTCCAGTTTTGCTATGGCCCCTTGATGCCATACTCAATCTTGATGTCAATGGCTGTCACTCTCACCTCACCTCTGATTTTCTTTTCTGCCTGTAAAATACAAGGCCCTGTGTATTAATGAATAATAAACTTTCAGTTTGTGCAAGTACACAATACTGTGCGCATGACTGATAATCCTAAATTTCTTGTCAATGCAGCTCTTTGCATATTCAGGATTATCCAGCAAACCTTGTCCAGTTATAGAATCTCATCTAACCTTGGAAACTGTGTGGTGGGTTTTTCAAGATCAGCTGGTTGTGTGCAGACAGTACCTTGTTTGTTGTGAACAGCCAAAGGAATCTAGTTTGATATGATCTACTAATCTTTGGGACATATGCCTGCGTACTTGTCATCATATAGACACTGAAATTCATTATTCTGGATTAGTAGTGCTGAAAAAGCACAGCGGTTCAGGCAGCATCCGAGGAGCAGTAAAATTGATGTTTCAGGGCAAAAGCCCTTCATCAGGAATACCACATTGCTCATTTGTGTTGCAGTATCCTGTTTATGGTGAACAGCACTCGATTGTTACTGTGTGTAGAAAAGTGAAACAGCTTTATCTATGTTGAAACTTTTTCGATACCTTACCCTTCCAGCATAATCTGAGGGAGCCTGGCCTTATGTCAAATGCAGTGAGAAACGATCTGGTTAGGCTAGCCATTATCCTGCAGGTTGACCTTGATGCATCTTATTTCAGCATGAAGCTTGCACAGATGGCTTGAGTCTTATTTATGATGTTGATGATAGAGCCAATATAATGGTCAGATCTGTAGCAATCCCAATGGATGCACTGACCATTGAAGATAGGTTTGTAGAGGTACTAATTCAAACATTCATGCAATGCTG